>NW_028320518.1:0-5000 GCF_062004578.1 Staurois parvus | reverse complement strand
AGACAGTACAGGAGATGACCAGAGACTGCAGACAGTACAGGAGATGACCAGAGACTGCAGACACAGTACAGGAGATGACCGGAGACTGCGGACACAGTACAGGAGATGACCAGAGACTGCAGACACAGTACAGGAGATGACCAGAGACTGCGGACACAGTACAGGAGATGACCAGAGACTGCGGACACAGTACAGGAGATGACCAGAGACTGCAGACATAGTACAGGAGATGGTCAGAGACTGCAGACATAGTACAGGAGATGACCAGAGACTGCGGACATAGTACAGGAGATGACCAGAGACTGCGGACACAGTACAGGAGATGACCAGAGACTGCGGACACAGTACAGGAGATGACCAGAGACTGCGGACATAGTACAGGAGATGACCAGAGACTGCGGACATAGTACAGGAGATGACCAGAGACTGCGGACACAGTACAGGAGATGACCAGAGACTGCGGACATAGTACAGGAGATGACCAGAGACTGCAGACACAGTACAGGAGATGACCAGAGACTGCGGACACAGTACAGGAGATGACCAGAGACTGCGGACACAGTACAGGAGATGACCAGAGACTGCGGACACAGTACAGGAGATGACCAGAGACTGCGGACACAGTACAGGAGATGACCAGAGACTGCAGACACAGTACAGGAGATGACCAGAGACTGCAGACATAGTACAGGAGATGGTCAGAGACTGCGGACACAGTACAGGAGATGACCAGAGACTGCGGACACAGTACAGGAGATGACCAGAGACTACAGACATAGTACAGGAGATGACCAGAGACTGCAGACATAGTACAGGAGATGGTCAGAGACTGCAGACACAGTACAGGAGATGACCAGAGACTACAGACATAGTACAGGAGATGACCAGAGACTGCAGACATAGTACAGGAGATGACCAGAGACTGCAGACACAGTACAGGAGATGACCAGAGACTGCGGACACAGTACAGGAGATGACCAGAGACTGCGGACACAGTACAGGAGATGACCAGAGACTGCGGACACAGTACAGGAGATGACCAGAGACTGCGGACACAGTACAGGGGATGACCAGAGACTGCGGACTTAGTACAGGAGAGGACCAGAGACTGCGGACCTTTGGGGAGGGAGGGGGAGCAGGTACCTGCTCCCACATCCGCGGAGTTGTCCTCCCTTTAGTGTGGGGTCTCTGCTGTGACAGCCGGGTCCCCACTGCGCATGCGTGAGAAGCGCTGCGCTTTGTGATTGGTCCGGCGTCTTCTGGAACCTGTTATGTGTCCCAGAAGATGGCGGACCATTCACAAAGCGCAGCGCTTCTCACGCATGCGCAGTGGGGACCCGGCTGTCACAGCAGAGACCCCACACTAAAGATGCCGGCGCAGAAAGACTGCACAGCGCTGGACCGAGGAGCAGGTTCTGCTGTAGAGAAGAGCTGAGCGGCCGGCCCGGTGTTCTGACACGGTGGCGGGGGTGGGAATACCGGACCGGCCGTTCCATATTCACTCCATAAGACGCACTGACATTTTCCCCCCTTTTTTGTGGGGGGGGGGGGGTAGTGCATCTTATGGAGCGCAAAATACGGTATATATTTTTTTTTTACCCAAAAGGATCATTTTATTTTCTTTTTAAACACAAAAACGTAACATTATATATTTTATATTTTTACCATAATGCAACAAATGATTTATTTAGATTTGTAAACACTAAAATTAGAATCTTTTTACTAAAAATGTATAATATAATTTTTTCCTAAAGCGATCATTTCATTAGGTAATGCCGACCATTTCCAACTGATTAATGAAAAGTAAAAATTTTAAAGTAAGTAAAAAAAAACAAAAAAAAACCACCAAGACAACAGCATCTATTATAAGCTGCATATACATGTCCCACCTTACAGGCATCCTCCAAACATGGGACAGTCACCACCCATCCCCCACTAGAGTCATGGTAAGTGTATTCACCCCACCTGATAAGGTGACTACAGGGGGGAAAGAAAAATGCTGATTTCATGCACAAATCTATCATACGCTCCACCCCCTCAAAGTGTCGTCCCCACCCCCTCCCCCAGTCTAAAGCAGCCATGGCAGGGAAATAAAAAAAAGTTGATGTGAAGATTGTTTGGATACAAGTGTGTATGTATATGTATGTATATATATATATATATATATATATATATATATATATATATACACACACAGCTGTGTTCAAAATAATAGCAGTCAGACATCACTAACCGGATCAATCTCTGTTTTTGGTGGAAATGATATTTCTACATGGCAGATAATTTCCTAGCAGGTGTAGTAGAGTCATAGAAATCCAACAGACCCGACAGTCATGACATGCATGCTGCTGATTCTGTGTCATTGAATCACTCATTGAAAGGGGCGTGTTCACAATAATAGCAGTGTGGAGTTCTATTGGTGACGTCATTCATTCTTTGATAAACAGGTGGCAATGATTGCCCTTATTTAAGGAAGGAAGGCAGCAAATGTTGGACATGCTGGTTACAGTGCATTTCTCTCTGAAATTCTGAGGAAAATGGGTCGTTCCAGACATTGTTCAGAAGAACAGCGTACCTTGATTAAAAAGTTGATTGGAGAGGGGAAAACATATAAAGAAGTGCAGAAAATGATCGGCTGCTCAGCTAAAATGATGGCAAATGCTTTAAAATGGCAACCAAAACCTGAAAGACGTGGAAGAAAGCAAAAAACTACCATTGGAATGGATAGAAGAATAGCCAAAATGGGGCGGACTCAGCCAACAATCAGCTCCAGGAAGATGAAAGAAGGTGTGACGTTCCCTGTGAGGACTCAGCCAACAATCAGCTCCAGGAAGATGAAAGAAGGTGTGACGTTCCCTGTGAGGACTCAGCCAACAATCAGCCCCAGGAAGATGAAAGAAGGTGTGACGTTCCCTGTGAGGACTGTTACAATTAGAAGACGCCTATGTGAAGCCAAGCTATCTGCAAGAAGTCCCCGCAAAGTCCCACTGTTGGAAAAAGACGTGTGCTGAAGAGGTTACAATCTGCCGAAGAGCACATTGACCGGCCTAAAGAGAAATGGAGCAACATTTTGTGGACTGATGGAAGTAAGATTGTTCTTTTTGGGTCTAGTGGGCGGAGACAGTTTGTCAGACGACCCCCAAACACGGAATTCAAGCCACAGTACACGGTGAAGACCGTGAAGCATGGTGGTGCAAGCATCATGATATGGGGATGTTTCTCATACTACGGTGTTGGGCCTATTTATCGCATACCAGGGATCATGGATCAGTTTGAATACATCAGAATACTTGAAGAGGTCATGCTGCCTTATGCTGAAGAGGAAATGCCCTTGAAATGGGTGTTCCAACAAGACAACGACCCCAAACACACCAGTAAATGTACAACATCTTGGTTCCAGACCAACAAGATGGACGTTATGGAGTGGCCAGCCCAATCCCCGGATCTTCATCCAATAGAAAACTTGTGGGGTGACATCAAAAATGCCGTTTCTGAGGCCAAACCAAGAAATCGAGAAGAACTGTGGAATGTGGTCCAATCATCCTGGGCTGGAATACCTGATCACAGGGGCCAGAAGTTGGGGGACTCCATGCAACACAGATGTACAGCAGTTCTAGAAACAGTGCGACTACAACCAAATATTCATGAAGTCATTCAAAGGAAAGCAAAATCTTCAAACATTTCTCAGGTTATATAGTGAATGTTGGAGTTTGTAAAGAAGAATACAAACACGGCCATTTTTTTGAACCGTCTTAATATTCACTTTTCTTCCATTTTTTTTTTTTAGAGGAACAACACAAATTTGATGTATTTTTCTTCATGTTGTGATTTGGAATAGAATGTGTCGTGTTCCCAATGCATTTGTGTGGATGGAAATAAAAGGATTAGAAGGATTTTCAGCTTTAGTCACTTTTTTCAACTCACTGATATTATTTTGAACACAACTATCTATCTATCTATATATTTATTTATTTATCCCCCCCCCCCCATGCTGCAAAAAAATTATACATGTAATTTTTTTGCAGTTTGGGGAGGGATAATTAATTTAAAAAAAATTTATATATATATATAATCCCTCCCCAAACTGCAAAAAAAAAAAAAATATATATATATATATATATTTATTTATTTTTTATTTTTTTCTGGAAAAAAAAATATGCAGCTGAGTACTGTCTGTGATAGTTTTATTTGCAATAACATCCAAATTTCAGGACAAGCTTCCTCACAGTAGGTATCGGTATTGCTTGGACCTTGAAGAAGGGGGTCGGTACACCCCGAAAGCTTGTCCTGAAAATATGGATGTTCGTGCAAATTAAAAAGAAATATCAAGAACAGTTTGTTTTGTTTTTTTGAACAATGCATAACTGGATGAAAGCCGATGGTATACAATATGATTCACCACGAATGATGTCACCACTTGCAGGTATACAGAGAAGTGACCATGGCAGGAGGGGGGCTGTCATGCTCTTCCAGGGAGCTGTACATAGAATACACAAGGCCAGGCCTAGGAAGACATTATCCAGGCTTCCCCCTCCCCCCTCTCCCTGGGGACGGTGCATCTCATTAGCCGCCTGCCCATTTCCTCCATGCTGCAGGAAGGCTTTTAGAACCAAACAATCGGAGAGCATTCTGCACAATGAATCAACACAACATGGAGGAGGAGGAAGGAGCTCCCAGCCTGGGAACCCCTTCCACACCCAACCTCAGATAGACAAAGTGATCAGAAATCGCAAGAATACATAAAATAACCCAAAATATAAAGAGAATAGAATTCATCTCCCGTAGGAATCCTCCGGCTCTCCGCAGAGATGATCTTCTGAGCGCCCCCCAGGTAGAAGAGCCCCCATTGCCCCCGTCCTTCCACATCCCAGATATATGGAAACAATAAAATGGGTTTCATTTTGGGGTTTACCGGCTGAGAACAAAATTCAGTGGAGAAATATGATGCAAATGATGCAAACTTTGGTCTCTCAACAGCAAGGCAATAGTAAAACCTCGAC
>NW_028320517.1:70000-108540 GCF_062004578.1 Staurois parvus | reverse complement strand
AAGGGAGATGGAGGGAAGACAGATGGAGACGAAGGGAGATGGAGGGAAGACAGATGGAGAGGAAGGGAGATGGAGGGAAGACAGATGGAGACAAAGGGAGATGGAGGGAAGACAGATGGAGACGAAGGGAGATGGAGGGAAGACAGAGAGAGATGAAGGGAGATGGATGGAAGACAGAGAGAGATGAAGGGAGATGGAGGGAAGACAGAGAGAGATGAAGGGAGATGGAGGGAAGACAGAGAGAGATGAAGGGAGATGGAGGGAAGACAGATGGAGACGAAGGGAGATGGATGGAAGACAGATGGAGGCGAAGGGAGATGGAAGGAAGACAGAAGGAGATGAAGAAAGATGGAGCGAAGACAGATGGAGATGAAGGAAGATAGAGGGAAGACAGATGGAGACGAACGGAGATGGAGGGAAGACAGATGGAGACGAAGGGAGATGGAGGGAAGACAGATGGAGACGAAGGGAGATGGAGGGAAGATATATGGAGACAAAGGGAGATGGAGGGAAGACAGATGGAGACAAAGGGAGATGGAGGGAAGACAGATGGAGACGAACGGAGATGGAGGGAAGACAAATGGAGACGAAGGGAGATGGAGGGATGACAGATGGAGACGAAGGGAGATGGAGGGAAGACAGATGGAGACGAAGGGAGATGGAGGGAAGACAGATGGAGACGAAGGGAGATGGAGGGAAGACAGATGGAGACGAAGGGAGATGGAGGGAAGACAGATGGAGACGAAGGGAGATGGAGGGAAGACAGATGGAGACGAAGGGAGATGGAGGGAAGACAGATGGAGACGAAGGGAGATGGAGGGAAGACAGATGGAGACGAAGGGAGATGGAGGGAAGACAGATGGAGATGAAGGGAGATGGAGGGAAGACAGATGGAGACGAAGGGAGATGGAGGGAAGACAGATGGAGATGCAGGGAGATGGAGGGAAGAAAGTTGGAGATGAAGGGAAATGGAGGGAAGACACTTGAAGATGAAGGCAGATGGAGGTAAGACAGATTGAGACGAAGGGAGATGGAGGGAAGACAGATGGAGATGAAGGGAGATGGAGGGAAGACAGATGGAGATGAAGGGAGATGGCGGGAAGACAGATGGAAATGAGGGGTAATGGAAGGAAGACAGATGGAGCCGAAGGGTGATGGAGGGAAGACAGATGGAGACGAAGGGAGATGGAGGGAAGACAGAAGGAGACGAAGGGAGATGGAGGGAAGACAGATGGAGACGAAGGGAGATGGAAGGAAGACAGATGGAGACGAAGGGAGATGGAGGGAAGACAGATGGAGATGAAGAGAGATGCATGGAAGACAGATGGAGACGAAGGGAGATGGAAGGAAGACAGATGGAGACGAAGGGAGATGGAGGGAAGACAGATGAAGACGAAGGGAGATGCAAGGAAGACAGATGGAGACGAAGGGAGATGGAGGGAAGACAGATGGAGACGAAGGGAGATGGAGGGAAGACAGATGGAGACGAAGGGAGATGGAGGGAAGACAGATGGAGACAAAGGGAGATGGAGGGAAGACAGATGGAGACGAACGGAGATGGAGGGAAGACAGATGGAGACGAAGGAAGATGGAGGGAAGACAGATGGAGACGAAGGGAGATGGAGGGAAGACAGATGGAGACAAAGGGAGATGGAGGGAAGACAGATGGAGACGAAGGGAGATGGAGGGAAGACAGATGGAGACAAAGGGAGATGGAGGGAAGACAGATGGAGACGAAGGGAGATGGAGGGAAGACAGATGGAGACGAAGGGAGATGGAGGGAAGACAGATGGAGAGGAAGGGAGATGGAGGGAAGACAGATTGAGCCGAAGGGTGATGGAGGGAAGACAGATGGAGATGAAGGGAGATGAAGGGAAGACAGATGGAGACGAAGGGAGATGGAGGGAAGACAGATGGAGACGAAGGGAGATGTATGGAAGACAGATGGAGGCGAAGGGAGATGGAAGGAAGACAGAAGGAGATGAAGAAAGATGGAGCGAAGACAGATGGAGATGAAGGGAGATGGAGGGAAGACAGATGGAGACAAAGGGAGATGGAGGGAAGACAGATGGAGACGAAGGGAGATGGAGGGAAGACAGATGGAGACAAAGGGAGATGGAGGGAAGACAGATGGAGACAAAGGGAGATGGAGGGAAGACAGATGGAGACAAAGGGAGATGGAGGGAAGACAGATGGAGACAAAGGGAGATGGAGGGAAGACAGATGGAGACGAAGGGAGATGGAGGGAAGACAGATGGAGATGAATGGAGATGGAGAAAAGACAGATGGAGACAAAGGGACATGGAGGGAAGACAGGTTGCGACGATGGGAGATGGAGGGAAGACAGATGGAGACGAAGGGAGATGGAGGGAAGACAGATGGAGATGAAGGGAGATGGAGGGAAGACAGATGGAGATGAAGGGAGATGGCGGGAAGACAGATGGAAATGAGGGGTAATGGAAGGAAGACAGATGGAGCCGAAGGGTGATGGAGGGAAGACAGATGGAGACGAAGGGAGATGGAGGGAAGACAGAAGGAGACGAAGGGAGATGGAGGGAAGACAGATGGAGACGAAGGGAGATGGAAGGAAGACAGATGGAGACGAAGGGAGATGGAGGGAAGACAGATGGAGATGAAGAGAGATGCATGGAAGACAGATGGAGACGAAGGGAGATGGAAGGAAGACAGATGGAGACGAAGGGAGATGGAGGGAAGACAGATGAAGACGAAGGGAGATGCAAGGAAGACTGATGGAGACGAAGGGAGATGGAGGGAAGACAGATGGAGACGAAGGGAGATGGAGGGAAGACAGATGGAGACGAAGGGAGATGGAGGGAAGACAGATGGAGACAAAGGGAGATGGAGGGAAGACAGATGGAGACGAACGGAGATGGAGGGAAGACAGATGGAGACGAAGGAAGATGGAGGGAAGACAGATGGAGACGAAGGGAGATGGAGGGAAGACAGATGGAGACAAAGGGAGATGGAGGGAAGACAGATGGAGACGAAGGGAGATGGAGGGAAGACAGATGGAGACAAAGGGAGATGGAGGGAAGACAGATGGAGACGAAGGGAGATGGAGGGAAGACAGATGGAGACGAAGGGAGATGGAGGAAAGACAGATGGAGAGGAAGGGAGATGGAGGGAAGACAGATTGAGCCGAAGGGTGATGGAGGGAAGACAGATGGAGATGAAGGGAGATGAAGGGAAGACAGATGGAGACGAAGGGAGATGGAGGGAAGACAGATGGAGACGAAGGGAGATGTATGGAAGACAGATGGAGGCGAAGGGAGATGGAAGGAAGACAGAAGGAGATGAAGAAAGATGGAGCGAAGACAGATGGAGATGAAGGGAGATGGAGGGAAGACAGATGGAGACAAAGGGAGATGGAGGGAAGACAGATGGAGACGAAGGGAGATGGAGGGAAGACAGATGGAGACAAAGGGAGATGGAGGGAAGACAGATGGAGACAAAGGGAGATGGAGGGAAGACAGATGGAGACAAAGGGAGATGGAGGGAAGACAGATGGAGACAAAGGGAGATGGAGGGAAGACAGATGGAGACGAAGGGAGATGGAGGGAAGACAGATGGAGATGAATGGAGATGGAGAAAAGACAGATGGAGACAAAGGGACATGGAGGGAAGACAGGTTGCGACGATGGGAGATGGAGGGAAGACAGATGGAGACGAAGGGAGATGGAGGGAAGACAGAAGGAGACGAAGGGAGATGGAGGGAAGACAGATGGAGATGAAGGGAGATGGAAGGAAGACAGATGGAGAAGAAGGGAGATGGAGGGAAGACAGATGAAGACGAAGGGAGATGGATGGAAGACAGATGGAGACGAAGGGAGATGAAAGGAAGACAGATGGAGATGAAGAAATATTGAGCAAAGACAGATGGAGATGAAGGGACATGGAGGGAAGACAGATGGAGACGAAGGGAGATGGAGGGAAGACAGATGGAGACGAAGGGAGATGGAGGGAAGACAGATGGAGTTGAAGGGAGATGGAGGGAAGACAGATGGAGATGAAGGGAGATGGAGGGAAGACAGATGGAGACGAAGGGAGATGGAGGGAAGACAGATGGAGACGAAGGGAGATGGAGGGAAGACAGAGAGAGATGAAGGGAGATGGAGGGAAGACAGAGAGAGATGAAGGGAGATGGAGGGAAGACAGAGAGAGATGAAGGGAGATGGAGGGAAGACAGAGAGAGATGAAGGGAGATGGAGGGAAGACAGATGGAGACGAAGGGAGATGGAAGGAAGACAGAAGGAGATGAAGAAAGATGGAGCGAAGACAGATGGAGATGAAGGGAGATGGAGGGAAGACAGATGGAGACAAAGGGAGATGGAGGGAAGACAGATGGAGACGAAGGGAGATGGAGGGAAGACAGATGGAGATGAAGGGAGATGGAGGGAAGACAGATGGAGACAAAGGGAGATGGAGGGAAGACAGATGGAGACAAAGGGAGATGGAGGGAAGACAGATGGAGACGAAGGGAGATGGAGGGAAGACAGATGGAGATGAAGGGAGATGGAGGGAAGACAGATGGAGACAAAGGGAGATGGAGGGAAGACAGATGGAGACAAAGGGAGATGGAGGGAAGACAGATGGAGACGAAGGGAGATGGAGGGAAGACAGATGGAGACGAAGGGAGATGGAAGGAAGACAGATGGAGATGAAGAAAAATGGAGCAAAGACAGATGGAGATGAAGGGAGATGAAGGGAAGACAGATGGAGACGAAGGCAGATGGAGGGAAGACAGATGGAGACAAAGGGAGATGGAGGGAAGACAGATGGAGACGAAGGGAGATGGAGGGAAGACAGATGGAGACGAAGGGAGATGGAGGGAAGACAGATGGAGACGAAGGGAGATGGAGGGAAGACAGAAGGAGACGAAGGGAGATGGAGGGAAGACAGATGGAGACGAAGGGAGATGGAAGGAAGACAGATGGAGACGAAGGGAGATGGAGAGAAGACTGATGGAGACGAAGGGAGATGGATGGAAGACAGATGGAGGCGAAGGGAGATGGAAGGAAGACAGAAGGAGATGAAGAAAGATGGAGCGAAGACAGATGGAGATGAAGGGAGATGGAGGGAAGACAGATGGAGACAAAGGGAGATGGAGGGAAGACAGATGGAGACGAAGGGAGATGGAGGGAAGACAGATGGAGACAAAGGGAGATGGAGGGAAGACAGATGGAGACAAAGGGAGATGGAGGGAAGACAGATGGAGACAAAGGGAGATGGAGGGAAGACAGATGGAGACAAAGGGAGATGGAGGGAAGACAGATGGAGACGAAGGGAGATGGAGGGAAGACAGATGGAGATGAATGGAGATGGAGAAAAGACAGATGGAGACAAAGGGACATGGAGGGAAGACAGGTTGCGACGATGGGAGATGGAGGGAAGACAGATGGAGACGAAGGGAGATGGAGGGAAGACAGAAGGAGACGAAGGGAGATGGAGGGAAGACAGATGGAGATGAAGGGAGATGGAAGGAAGACAGATGGAGACGAAGGGAGATGGAGGGAAGACAGATGAAGACGAAGGGAGATGGATGGAAGACAGATGGAGACGAAGGGAGATGAAAGGAAGACAGATGGAGATGAAGAAATATTGAGCAAAGACAGATGGAGATGAAGGGACATGGAGGGAAGACAGATGGAGACGAAGGGAGATGGAGGGAAGACAGATGGAGACGAAGGGAGATGGAGGGAAGACAGATGGAGTTGAAGGGAGATGGAGGGAAGACAGATGGAGATGAAGGGAGATGGAGGGAAGACAGATGGAGACGAAGGGAGATGGAGGGAAGACAGATGGAGACGAAGGGAGATGGAGGGAAGACAGAGAGAGATGAAGGGAGATGGAGGGAAGACAGAGAGAGATGAAGGGAGATGGAGGGAAGACAGAGAGAGATGAAGGGAGATGGAGGGAAGACAGAGAGAGATGAAGGGAGATGGAGGGAAGACAGATGGAGACGAAGGGAGATGGAAGGAAGACAGAAGGAGATGAAGAAAGATGGAGCGAAGACAGATGGAGATGAAGGGAGATGGAGGGAAGACAGATGGAGACAAAGGGAGATGGAGGGAAGACAGATGGAGACGAAGGGAGATGGAGGGAAGACAGATGGAGATGAAGGGAGATGGAGGGAAGACAGATGGAGACAAAGGGAGATGGAGGGAAGGCAGATGGAGACAAAGGGAGATGGAGGGAAGACAGATGGAGACGAAGGGAGATGGAGGGAAGACAGATGGAGATGAAGGGAGATGGAGGGAAGACAGATGGAGACAAAGGGAGATGGAGGGAAGACAGATGGAGACAAAGGGAGATGGAGGGAAGACAGATGGAGACGAAGGGAGATGGAGGGAAGACAGATGGAGACGAAGGGAGATGGAAGGAAGACAGATGGAGATGAAGAAAGATGGAGCAAAGACAGATGGAGATGAAGGGAGATGAAGGGAAGACAGATGGAGACGAAGGCAGATGGAGGGAAGACAGATGGAGACAAAGGGAGATGGAGGGAAGACAGATGGAGACGAAGGGAGATGGAGGGAAGACAGATGGAGACGAAGGGAGATGGAGGGAAGACAGATGGAGACGAAGGGAGATGGAGGGAAGACAGAAGGAGACGAAGGGAGATGGAGGGAAGACAGATGGAGACGAAGGGAGATGGAAGGAAGACAGATGGAGACGAAGGGAGATGGAGAGAAGACTGATGGAGACGAAGGGAGATGGATGGAAGACAGATGGAGGCGAAGGGAGATGGAAGGAAGACAGAAGGAGATGAAGGGAGATGGAGGGAAGACAGAAGGAGACGAAGGGAGATGGAGGGAAGACAGATGGAGACGAAGGGAGATGGAGGGAAGACAGATGGAGACGAAGGGAGATGTAGGGAAGACAGATGGAGACGAAGGGAGATGGAGGGAAGACAGATGGAGATGAAGGGAGATGGAGGGAAGACAGATGGAGACGAAGGGAGATGGAGGGAAGACAGATGGAGACGAAGGGAGATGGAGGGAAGACAGATGGAGACGAAGGGAGATGGGGGGAAGACAGATGAAAATGCGGGGTAATGGAAGGAAGACAGATGGAGCCGAAGGGTGATGGAGGGAAGACAGATGGAGACGAAGGGAGATGGAGGGAAGACAGGTGGAGACGATGGGAGATGGAGGGAAGACAGATGGAGACGAAGGGAGATGGAGGGAAGACAGAAGGAGATGAAGGGAGATGGAAGGAAGACAGATGGAGATGAAGGGAGATGGAAGGAAGACAGATGGAGACGAAGGGAGATGGAGGGAAGACAGATGGAGACGAAGGGAGATGGATGGAAGACAGATGGAGATGAAGGGAGATGGAAGGAAGACAGATGGAGATGAAGAAAGATGGAGCAAAGACAGATGGAGATGAAGGGAGATGGAGGGAAGACAGATGGAGACGAAGGGAGATGGATGGAAGACAGATGGAGGCGAAGGGAGATGGAAGGAAGACAGAAGGAGATGAAGAAAGATGGAGCAAAGACAGATGGAGATGAAGGGAGATGGAGGGAAGACAGATGGAGATGAAGGGAGATGGAGGGAAGACAGATGGAGACGAAGGGAGATGGATGGAAGACAGATGGAGATGAAGGGAGATGGAGGGAAGACAGATGGAGACAAAGGGAGATGGAGGGAAGACAGATGGAGACAAAGGGAGATGGAGGGAAGACAGATGGAGACAAAGGGAGATGGAGGGAAGACAGATGGAGACGAAGGGCGATGGAGGGAAGACAGATGGAGATGACGGGAGATGGAGAAAAGACAGATGGAGATGAAGGGAGATGGAGGGAAGACAGATGGAGATGAAGGGAGATGGAGGGAAGACAGATGGAGACGAAGGGAGATGGATGGAAGACAGATGGAGAAGAAGGGAGATGGAGGGAAGACAGATGGAGACGAAGGGAGATGGAGGGAAGACAGATGGAGACGAAGGGAGATGGAGGGAAGACAGATGGAGAGGAAGGGAGATGGAGGGAAGACAGATGGAGACAAAGGGAGATGGAGGGAAGACAGATGGAGACGAAGGGAGATGGAGGGAAGACAGAGAGAGATGAAGGGAGATGGAGGGAAGACAGAGAGAGATGAAGGGAGATGGAGGGAAGACAGTTGGAGTTGAAGGGAGATGGAGGGAAGACAGATGGAGATGAAGGGAGATGGAGGGACGACGGATACAAAGGGAGATGGAGGGAAGACAGATTGAGACGAAGGGAGATGGAGGGAAGACAGATGAAGATGAAGGGAGATGGAGGGAAGACAGAGAGAGATGAAGGGAGATGGAGGGAAGACAGATGGAGATGAAGGGAGATGGAGGGAAGACAGATGGAGATGAAGGGAGATGGAGGGAAGACAGAGAGAGATGAAGGGAGATGGAGGGAAGACAGATGGAGACGAAGGGAGATGGAAGGAAGACAGATGGAGACGAAGGGAGATGGAGGGAAGACAGATGGAGACGAAGGGAGATGGATGGAAGACAGATGGAGGCGAAGGGAGATGGAAGGAAGACAGAAGGAGATGAAGGGAGATGGAGGGAAGACAGAAGGAGACGAAGGGAGATGGAGGGAAGACAGATGGAGACGAAGGGAGATGGAGGGAAGACAGATGGAGACGAAGGGAGATGAAAGGAAGACAGATGGAGATGAAGAAATATTGAGCAAAGACAGATGGAGATGAAGGGACATGGAGGGAAGACAGATGGAGACGAAGGGAGATGGAGGGAAGACAGATGGAGACGAAGGGAGATGGAGGGAAGACAGATGGAGTTGAAGGGAGATGGAGAGAAGACAGATGGAGACAAAGGGAGATGGAGGGAAGACAGATGGAGACGAAGGGAGATGGAGGGAAGACAGATGGAGACGAAGGGAGATGGAGGGAAGACAGAGAGAGATGAAGGGAGATGGAGGGAAGACAGAGAGAGATGAAGGGAGATGGAGGGAAGACAGAGAGAGATGAAGGGAGATGGAGGGAAGACAGAGAGAGATGAAGGGAGATGGAGGGAAGACAGATGGAGAAGAAGGGAGATGGATGGAAGACAGATGGAGGCGAAGGGAGATGGAAGGAAGACAGAAGGAGATGAAGAAAGATGGAGCGAAGACAGATGGAGATGAAGGGAGATGGAGGGAAGACAGATGGACACGAACGGAGATGGAGGGAAGACAGATGGAGATGAAGGGAGATGGAGGGAAGACAGATGGAGATGAAGGGAGATGGAGGGAAGACAGATGGAGACAAAGGGAGATGGAGGGAAGACAGATGGAGACAAAGGGAGATGGAGGGAAGACAGATGGAGACGAAGGGAGATGGAGGGAAGACAGATGGAGACGAAGGGAGATGGAAGGAAGACAGATGGAGATGAAGAAAGATGGAGCAAAGACAGATGGAGATGAAGGGAGATGAAGGGAAGACAGATGGAGACGAAGGCAGATGGAGGGAAGACAGATGGAGACAAAGGGAGATGGAGGGAAGACAGATTGAGACGAAGGGAGATGGAGGGAAGACAGATGGAGACGAAGGGAGATGGAGGGAAGACAGATGGAGACGAAGGGAGATGGAGGGAAGACAGAAGGAGACGAAGGGAGATGGAGGGAAGACAGATGGAGACGAAGGGAGATGGAAGGAAGACAGATGGAGACGAAGGGAGATGGAGGGAAGACAGATGGAGACGAAGGGAGATGGATGGAAGACAGATGGAGGCGAAGGGAGATGGAAGTAAGACAGAAGGAGATGAAGGGAGATGGAGGGAAGACAGAAGGAGACGAAGGGAGATGGAGGGAAGACAGATGGAGACGAAGGGAGATGGAGGGAAGACAGATGGAGACGAAGGGAGATGTAGGGAAGACAGATGGAGACGAAGGGAGATGGAGGGAAGACAGATGGAGACGAACGGAGATGGAGGGAAGACAGATGGAGATGAAGGGAGATGGAGGGAAGACAGATGGAGACGAAGGGAGATGGAGGGAAGACAGATGGAGACGAAGGGAGATGGAGGGAAGACAGATGGAGACGAAGGGAGATGGAGGGAAGACAGATGGAGACGAAGGGAGATGGAGGGAAGACAGATGGAGACGAAGGGAGATGGAGGGAAGACATATGGAGACGAAGGGAGATGGAGGGAAGACAGATGGAGACGAAGGGAGATGGAGGGAAGACAGATGGAGATGAAGGGAGATGGAGGGAAGACAGATGAAAATGCGGGGTAATGGAAGGAAGACAGATGGAGCCGAAGGGTGATGGAGGGAAGACAGATGGAGATGAAGGGAGATGGAAGGAAGAAAGATGGAGATGAAGGGAGATGGAAGGAAGAAAGATGGAGACGAAGGGAGATGGAGGGAAGACAGATGGAGACGAAGGGAGATGGATGGAAGACAGATGGAGATGAAGGGAGATGGAAGGAAGACAGATGGAGATGAAGAAAGATGGAGCAAAGACAGATGGAGATGAAGGGAGATGGAGGGAAGACAGATGGAGACGAAGGGAGATGGATGAAAGACAGATGGAGGCGAAGGGAGATGGAAGGAAGACAGAAGGAGATGAAGAAAGATGGAGCAAAGACAGATGGAGATGAAGGGAGATGGAGGGAAGACAGATGGAGATGAAGGGAGATGGAGGGAAGACAGATGGAGACGAAGGGAGATGGAGGGAAGACAGATGGAGATGAAGGGAGATGGAGGGAAGACAGATGGAGACAAAGGGAGATGGAGGGAAGACAGATGGAGACAAAGGGAGATGGAGGGAAGACAGATGGAGACAAAGGGAGATGGAGGGAAGACAGATGGAGACGAAGGGCGATGGAGGGAAGACAGATGGAGATGAAGGGAAATGGAGAAAAGACAGATGGAGAAGAAGGGAGATGGAGGGAAGACAGATGGAGACGAAGGGAGATGGAGGGAAGACAGATGGAGACGAAGGGAGATGGAGGGAAGACAGATGGAGAGGAAGGGAGATGGAGGGAAGACAGATGGAGACAAAGGGAGATGGAGGGAAGACAGATGGAGACGAAGGGAGATGGAGGGAAGACAGAGAGAGATGAAGGGAGATGGAGGGAAGACAGAGAGAGATGAAGGGAGATGGAGGGAAGACAGAGAGAGATGAAGGGAGATGGAGGGAAGACAGTTGGAGTTGAAGGGAGATGGAGGGAAGACAGATGGAGATGAAGGGAGATGGAGGGACGACGGATACAAAGGGAGATGGAGGGAAGACAGATTGAGACGAAGGGAGATGGAGGGAAGACAGATGAAGATGAAGGGAGATGGAGGGAAGACAGAGAGAGATGAAGGGAGATGGAGGGAAGACAGATGGAGATGAAGGGAGATGGAGGGAAGACAGATGGAGATGAAGGGAGATGGAGGGAAGACAGAGAAAGATGAAGGGAGATGGAGGGAAGACAGATGGAGATGAAGGGAGATGGAAGGAAGACAGATGGAGACGAAGGGAGATGGAGGGAAGTTAGATGGAGACGAAGGGAGATGGATGGAAGACAGATGGAGGCGCAGGGAGATGGAAGGAAGACAGAAGGAGATGAAGGGAGATGGAGGGAAGACAGAAGGAGACGAAGGGAGATGGAGGGAAGACAGATGGAGACGAAGGGAGATGGAGGGAAGACAGATGGAGACGAAGGGAGATGTAGGGAAGACAGATGAAGACAAAGGGAGATGGAGGGAAGACAGATGGAGACGAACGGAGATGGAGGGAAGACAGATGGAGACGAAGGGAGATGGAGGGAAGACAGATGGAGACGAAGGGAGATGGAGGGAAGACAGATGGAGACAAAGGGAGATGGAGGGAAGACAGATGGAGACGAAGGGAGATGGAGGGAAGACAGATGGAGACAAAGGGAGATGGAGGGAAGACAGATGGAGACGAAGGGAGATGGAGGGAAGACAGATGGAGACGATGGGAGATGGAGGGAAGACAGATGGAGACGAAGGGAGATGGAGGGAAGACAGATGGAGATGAAGGGAGATGGAGGGAAGACAGATGAAAATGCGGGGTAATGGAAGGAAGACAGATGGAGCCGAAGGGTGATGGAGGGAAGACAGATGGAGACGAAGGGAGATGGAGGGAAGACAGGTGGAGACGATGGGAGATGGAGGGAAGACAGATGGAGACGAAGGGAGATGGAGGGAAGACAGAAGGAGATGAAGGGAGATGGAGGGAAGACAGATGGAGACGAAGGGAGATGGAGGGAAGACAGATGGGGACGAAGGGAGATGGAGGGAAGACAGAAGGAGACGAAGGGAGATGGAGGGAAGACAGATGGAGACGAAGGGAGATGGATGGAAGACAGATGGAGGCGAAGGGAGACGGAAGGAAGACAGAAGGAGATGAAGAAAGATGGAGCAAAGACAGATGGAGATGAAGGGAGATGGAGGGAAGACAGATGGAGATGAAGGGAGATGGAGGGAAGACAGATGGAGACGAAGGGAGATGGAGGGAAGACAGATGGAGATGAAGGGAGATGGGAGGGAAGACAGATGGAGACAAAGGGAGATGGAGGAAGACAGATGGAGACAAAGGGAGATGGAGGGAAGACAGATGGAGACAAAGGGAGATAAGGGAAGACAGATGGAAGACGAAGGGCGATGGAGGGAAGACAGATGGAGATGAAGGGAAATGGAGAAAAGACAGATGGAGAAGAAGGGAGATGGAGGGAAGACAGATGGAGACGAAGGGAGATGGAGGGAAGACAGATGGAGACGAAGGGAGATGGAGGGAAGACAGATGGAGAGGAAGGGAGATGGAGGGAAGACAGATGGAGACAAAGGGAGATGGAGGGAAGACAGATGGAGACGAAGGGAGATGGAGGGAAGACAGAGAGAGATGAAGGGAGATGGAGGGAAGACAGAGAGAGATGAAGGGAGATGGAGGGAAGACAGAGAGAGATGAAGGGAGATGGGAGGGAAGACAGTTGGAGTTGAAGGGAGATGGAGGGAAGACAGATGGAGATGAAGGAGATGGAGGGACGACGGATACAAAGGGAGATGGAGGGAAGACAGATTGAGACGAGGGAGATGGAGGGAAGACAGATGAAGATGAAGGGAGATGGAGGGAAGACAGAGAGAGATGAAGGGAGATGGAGGAAGACAGATGGAGATGAAGGGAGATGGAGGGAAGACAGATGGAGATGAAGGGAAATGGAGGGAAGACAGAGAGAGATGAAGGGAGATGGAGGGAAGACAGATGGAGATGAAGGGAAATAGAGGGAAGACAGATGGAGATGATGGGAGATGGAGGAAGGACAGAGAGAGATGAAGGGAGATGGAGGGAAGACAGAAGGAGATGAAGGGAGATGGAGGATAGACAGATGGAGATGAAGGGGTAATAAAGGGGAGACATATGTCAGATAGAGGGGGGATGGAGGGAAGACGCCCCCAATCTCATTATTGTATGAAACCAGAAATTGGAATATTTTTTGTAGTTGATACTTTAAAGTAGAGCTCCAGCCAATGTCTTCCTTAGTTTTGGTCGGGGTGGGGGAGGGTTAAGCCTTTGTTCCTCCGGTCTGCGCTCCGTCTGGAGAGATTTCCCCGGAGTTGTTTCCAGGTCGGCCATTTCCTGTGCGGTGCTTCTGATGGAGAATCCGATTCATTTTTATTTTTCAGCATGGTGGTGCGATGAAATCCCCGCTATCGTCATGGCTGCAGGACTGGGAACAATTTTCCTCATGTCCATCATCTTGTGTGCTGTCAGCTGTTCTCTTTGGAAGAGGATGGGGTCACACCCAGGTGAGAGCTGACACCAGTATGGTGTATGATGTCTGTGGAGGGGGTCACACCCAGTTGAGAGCTGACACCGGTATGGTGTATGATGTCTGTGGAGGGGGTCACACCCAGGTGAGAGCTGACACCAGTATGGTGTATGATGTCTGTGGAAGGGGTCACACCCAGGTGAGAGCTGACACCGGTATGGTGTATGATGTCTGTGGAGGGGGTCGTACCCAGGTGAGAGCTGACACCAATATGTTTATGATGTCTGTGGAGGGGGGTCACACCCAGGTGAGAGCTGACACTGGTATGGTGTATGATGTCTGTGGAGGGGGTCGCACCCAGGTGAGAGCTGACACCGGTATGGTGTATGATGTCTGTGGAGGGGGTCGCACCCAAGTGAGAGCTGACACCGGTATGGTGTATGATGTCTGTGGAGGGGGTAGTACCCAGGTGAGAGCTGACACCGGTATGGTGTATGATGTCTGTGGAGGGGGTCGCACCCAGGTGAGAGCTGACACCGGTATGGTGTATGATGTCTGTGGAGGGGGGTCACACCCAGGTGGGAGCTGACACCGGTATGGTGTATGATGTCTGTGGAGGGGGTCACACCCAGGTGAGAGCTGACACCGGTATGGTGTATGATGTCTGTGGAGGGGGGTCACACCCAGGTGAGAGCTGACACCGGTATGGTGTATGATGTCTGTGGAGGGGGGTCACACCCAGGTGAGAGCTGACACCGGTATGGTGTATGATGTCTGTGGAGGAGGTCACACCCAGGTGAGAGCTGACACCGGTATGGTGTATGATGTCTGTGGAGGAGGTCGCACCCAGGTGAGAGCTGACACCGGTATGGTGTATGATGTCTGTGGAGGGGGTCGCACCCAGGTGAGAGCTGACACCGGTATGGTGTATGATGCCTGTGGAGGGGGGTCACACCCAGGTGGGAGCTGACACCGGTATGGTGTATGATGTCTGTGGAGGGGGTCGCACCCAGGTGAGAGCTGACACCGGTATGGTGTATGATGTCTGTGGAGGGGGGTCACACCCAGGTGAGAGCTGACACCGGTATGGTGTATGATGTCTGTGGAGGGGGTTCACACCCAGGTGAGAGCTGACACCGGTATGGTGTATGATGTCTGTGGAGGAGGTCACACCCAGGTGAGAGCTGACACCGGTATGGTGTATGATGTCTGTGGAGGGGTTCACACCCAGGTGAGAGCTGACACCGGTGTGGTTTATGATGTCTGTGGAGGGGGTCACACCCAGGTGAGAGCTTACACCTGTATGTGGGGAAAACTCAAATTTAGTTGCCTTCTTCCAGTTTACAAGGTTGATATTCAGTTTTATGTTTTCCAAACAGATTGCAGTGCAGACGAGTCCAATAAGTGGTCAGAAGTAAAAGGTCTTTAATGTTTCTGTCAGTTTAACTTTTATCCGGATCTCCAGACATAACATTTTTCACACCATGAATAGAGTGCTTCTGTTCAGTACTTTTTTGGATTCCATTTTGACTGCATCCCAGATAGCTGGTTTCTGCTTTATAAATGGGCCCTAAAAGCTGAATACACTACAATATACCAATTCCCCATTAAGAAGAAGCTGTCATAATAGAACTGAACAGCAGGAGGCGGCAGTGTGTTACAATACCAGAACTGTACAGGAGGGGGCGGCAGTGTGTTACAATACCAGAACTGTACAGGAGGGGGCGGCAGTGTGTTACAATACCAGAACTGTACAGAAGGGGGCGGCAGTGTGTTACAATACCAGAACTGTACAGAAGGAGGCGGCGGTGTGTTAAAATACCAGAACTGTACAGCAGGAGGCGGCAGTGTGTTACATTACCAGAACTGTACAGCAGGAGGCGGCAGTGTGTTACAATACCAGAACTGTACAGAAGGAGGCGGCGGTGTGTTACAATACCAGAACTGTACAGCAGGAGGCGGCGGTGTGTTACAATACAGAACTGTACAGAAGGAGGCGGCAGTGTGTTACAATACCAGAACTGTACAGGAGGAGGCGGCAGTGTGTTACAATACCAGAACTGTACAGAAGGAGGCGGCAGTGTGTTACAATACCAGAACTGTACAGAAGGAGGCGGCGGTGTGTTAAAATACCAGAACTGTACAGCAGGAGGCGGCAGTGTGTTACATTACCAGAACTGTACAGAAGGAGGCGGCGGTGTGTTACAATACAGAACTGTACAGAAGGAGGCGGCAGTGTGTTACAATACAGAACTGTACAGAAGGAGGCGGCGGTGTGTTACAATACCAGAACTGTACAGGAGGAGGCGGCAGTGTGTTACAATACCAGAACTGTACAGGAGGAGGCAGCGGTGTGTTACAATACCAGAACTGTACAGAAGGAGGCGGCAGTGTGTTACAATACCAGAACTGTACAGGAGGAGGCGGCGGTGTGTTACAATACAGAACTGTACAGAAGGAGGCGGCAGTGTGTTACAATACCAGAACTGTACAGAAGGAGGCGGCGGTGTGTTAAAATACCAGAACTGTACAGAAGGGGGCGGCAGTGTGTTACAATACCAGAACTGTACAGAAGGAGGCGGCGGTGTGTTACAATACCAGAACTGTACAGAAGGAGGCGGCGGTGTGTTACAATACCAGAACTGTACAGAAGGAGGCGGCAGTGTGTTACATTACCAGAACTGTACAGAAGGAGGCGGCGGTGTGTTACAATACCAGAACTGTACAGAAGGAGGCGGCAGTGTGTTACATTACCAGAACTGTACAGAAGGAGGCGGCGGTGTGTTACAAAACAGAACTGTACAGAAGGAGGCGGCAGTGTGTTACAATACAGAACTGTACAGCAGGAGGCGGCGGAGTGTTACAATACAGAACTGTACAGCAGGGGGCGGCGGTGTGTTACAATACCAGAACTGTACAGAAGGAGGCGGCGGTGTGTTACAATACCAGAACTGTACAGAAGGAGGCGGCGGTGTGTTAAAATACCAGAACTGTACAGCAGGAGGCGGCGGTGTGTTACAATACCAGAACTGTACAGAAGGAGGCGGCAGTGTGTTACAATACCAGAACTGTACAGAAGGAGGCGGCAGTGTGTTACATTACCAGAACTGTACAGAAGGAGGCGGCGGTGTGTTACAATACAGAACTGTACAGAAGGAGGCAGCGGTGTGTTACAATACCAGAACTGTACAGAAGGAGGCGGCAGTGTGTTACATTACCAGAACTGTACAGCAGGAGGCGGCAGTGTGTTACAATACATAACTGTACAGGAGGAGGTGGCAGTGTGTTACAATACAGAACTGTACAGAAGGAGGCGGCAGTGTGTTACATTACCAGAACTGTACAGAAGGAGGCGGCGGTGTGTTACAATACCAGAACTGTACAGAAGGAGGCGGCAGTGTGTTACAATACCAGAACTGTACAGAAGGAGGCAGCGGTGTGTTACAATACCAGAACTGTACAGAAGGAGGCAGCGGTGTGTTACAATACCAGAACTGTACAGAAGGAGGCGGCAGTGTGTTACAATACCAGAACTGTACAGAAGGAGGCGGCAGTGTGTTACAATACCAGAACTGTACAGAAGGAGGCAGCGGTGTGTTACAATACCAGAACTGTACAGAAGGAGGCAGCGGTGTGTTACAATACCAGAACTGTACAGAAGGAGGCAGCGGTGTGTTACAATACCAGAACTGTACAGCAGGGGGCGGCGGTGTGTTACAATACAGAACTGTACAGGAGGAGGCGGCGGTGTGTTACAATACCAGAACTGTACAGAATGAGGCGGCAGTGTTACAATACCAGAACTGTACAGAATGAGGCGGCAGTGTGTTACAATACCAGAACTGTACAGAAGGAGGCAGCGGTGTGTTACAATACCAGAACTGTACAGCAGGAGGCAGCAGTGTGTTACAATACCAAAACTGTACAGAATGAGGCGGCAGTGTGTTACAATACCAGAACTGTACAGAAGGAGGCGGCAGTGTGTTACAATACCAGAACTGTACAGCAGGAGGCGGCAGTGTGTTACAATACCAGAACTGTACAGAAGGAGGCAGCAGTGTGTTACAATACCAGAACTGTACAGCTGGAGGCGGCAGTGTGTTACAATACCAGAACTGTACAGAAGGAGGCGGCAGTGTGTTACAATACCAGAACTGTACAGCAGGAGGCGGCAGTGTGTTACAATACCAGAACTGTACAGAAGGAGGCGGCGGTGTGTTACAATACCAGAACTGTACAGCAGGAGGCGGCAGTGTGTTACATTACCAGAACTGTACAGAAGGAGGCAGCAGTGTGTTACATTACCAGAACTGTACAGCAGGAGGCGGCGGTGTGTTACAATACCAGAACTGTACAGCAGGAGGCGGCAGTGTGTTACAATACCAGAACTGTACAGAATGAGACGGCAGTGTGTTACAATACCAGAACTGTACAGCAGGAGGCGGCGGTGTGTTACAATACCAGAACTGTACAGAATGAGGCGGCAGTGTGTTACAATACCAGAACTGTACAGAAGGAGGCAGCGGTGTGTTACAATACCAGAACTGTACAGAAGGAGGCGGCAGTGTGTTACAATACCAGAACTGTACAGCAGGAGGCGGCAGTGTATTACAATACCAGAACTGTACAGCAGGAGGCGGCAGTGTGTTACATTACCAGAACTGTACAGAAGGAGGCGGCAGTGTGTTACAATACCAGAACTGTACAGAAGGAGGCGGCGGTGTGTTACAATACCAGAACTGTACAGCAGGAGGCGGCAGTGTATTACAATACCAGAACTGTACAGAAGGAGGCAGCGGTGTGTTACAATACCAGAACTGTACAGCAGGGGGCGGCGGTGTGTTACAATACAGAACTGTACAGGAGGAGGCGGCGGTGTGTTACAATACCAGAACTGTACAGCAGGAGGCAGCAGTGTGTTACAATACCAGAACTGTACAGAATGAGGCGGCAGTGTGTTACAATACCAGAACTGTACAGAAGGAGGCGGCAGTGTGTTACAATACCAGAACTGTACAGAAGGAGGCGGCGGTGTGTTACAATACCAGAACTGTACAGAAGGAGGCAGCGGTGTGTTACAATACCAGAACTGTACAGCAGGGGGCGGCGGTGTGTTACAATACAGAACTGTACAGAAGGAGGCGGCGGTGTGTTACAATACCAGAACTGTACAGCAGGAGGCGGCAGTGTATTACAATACCAGAACTGTACAGAAGGAGGCAGCAGTGTATTACAATACCAGAACTGTACAGAAGGAGGCGACAGTGTGTTACAATACCAGAACTGTACAGCAGGGGGCGGCGGTGTGTTACAATACAGAACTGTACAGGAGGAGGCGGCGGTGTGTTACAATACCAGAACTGTACAGCAGGAGGCAGCAGTGTGTTACAATACCAGAACTGTACAGAAGGAGGCGGCAGTGTGTTACAATACCAGAACTGTACAGAATGAGGCGGCAGTGTGTTACAATACCAGAACTGTACAGAAGGAGGCGGCAGTGTGTTACAATACCAGAACTGTACAGCAGGAGGCGGCAGTGTGTTACAATACCAGAACTGTACAGCAGGAGGCGGCAGTGTTAGAATACCAGAACTGTACAGCAGGAGGCGGCAGTGTGTTACAATACCAGAACTGTACAGGAGGAGGCGGCAGTGTGTTACAATACCAGAACTGTACAGCAGGAGGCGGCAGTGTGTTACAATACAGAACTGTACAGAAGGAGGCGGCAGTGTGTTACAATACCAGAACTGTACAGAAGGAGGCAGCAGTGTGTTACAATACCAGAACTGTACAGAAGGAGGCGGCAGTGTGTTACAATACCAGAACTGTACAGAAGGAGGCGGCAGTGTGTTACAATACAGAACTGTACAGGAGGAGGCGGCGGTGTGTTACAATACCAGAACTGTACAGAAGGAGGCAGCAGTGTGTTACAATACAGAACTGTACAGAAGGAGGCGGCAGTGTGTTACAATACCAGAACTGTACAGAAGGAGGCGGCAGTGTGTTACAATACCAGAACTGTACAGAAGGAGGCGGCAGTGTGTTACAATACCAGAACTGTACAGAAGGAGGCAGCGGTGTGTTACAATACCAGAACTGTACAGAAGGAGGCGGCAGTGTGTTACAATACCAGAACTGTACAGGAGGAGGCGGCGGTGTGTTACAATACCAGAACTGTACAGAAGGAGGCGGCAGTGTGTTACAATACCAGAACTGTACAGAAGGAGGCGGCAGTGTGTTACAATACCAGAACTGTACAGAAGGAGGCAGCGGTGTGTTACAATACCAGAACTGTACAGAAGGAGGCGGCAGTGTGTTACAATACCAGAACTGTACAGAAGGAGGCAGCGGTGTGTTACAATACCAGAACTGTACAGAAGGAGGCGGCGGTGTGTTACAATACCAGAACTGTACAGCAGGGGGTGGCGGTGTGTTACAATACAGAACTGTACAGGAGGAGGCGGCGGTGTGTTACAATACCAGAACTGTACAGCAGGAGGCAGCAGTGTGTTACAATACCAGAACTGTACAGAATGAGGCGGCAGTGTGTTACAATACCAGAACTGTACAGAAGGAGGCGGCAGTGTGTTACAATACCAGAACTGTACAGAAGGAGGCGGCGGTGTGTTACAATACCAGAACTGTACAGAAGGAGGCGGCAGTGTGTTACAATACCAGAACTGTACAGCAGGAGGCGGCAGTGTGTTACAATACCAGAACTGTACAGCAGGAGGCGGCGGTGTGTTACAATACCAGAACTGTACAGCAGGAGGCGGCGGTGTGTTACAATACCAGAACTGTACAGCAGGAGGCGGCGGTGTGTTACAATACCAGAACTGTACAGCAGGAGGCGGAGGTGTACTACTCTTATGGAATCTTCGTACCAAAAAATATATATATATTTTTGATGTTTTCTGTGCTATTTTGGGTACAATAAAGTTTACCTAAACGCAAACATAATATATTGCAGCTCACAGGCCTGCACTGGTGGTTTTTCTTTTTTCTTCATTCATTGATCCTGCCTGTAACACTTCCTTCCTAGGGCACCCACCTTCATTTACTGTCTGTATGGAGCTGGAACGAGTTCTATTTGGATCGAACGTTGGCTGTTTGGGCGTTTTTCTGAACGATGAACATTTGGGGCGTTCTTAGTGGATGGATGTGAAGCAATGGCCGATTTCAGGCTCTACCTCCTTACAAACCATTGAGGTCCCGGGCCCATTCACATACACGGCCTGGAATCCTTGGCAGGGACAGCGGTGCCATGGCTGAAATACTGGATGGCCATTTTGTCAATGGTTGCTATGGAAGCGGTGGTTGCTGGCATCCATCACATCCTTACCAACCTCTGACGTCACCCCGCCCATTCACTTATTTGTTCGGGAGTTTCCAGCAATATAAACAAATGGAGACAGGGACACGGTGACATCACTGGACATATTTGGGCAGTGATGTCACCACTAACTCCTCCTCTTCCTTTATATAGCCAATGACAGCTCGGATAGCCGACATTCAGCCAGTGCTCCTGTCAGGGATTGGTGGTGTGTGGTGGGTCATCAGGTTTTATTTTTTAGGCGAGTCTGTGATGGTGGACATTGTGAGTGATGATGGATTTACGATGAGGGAATTTTTTTTTCATGTTACATTGTCACATCCCCAATCATGTGCATTAATCTCTGTCCTTCCAGTGACGTCATCGTGTTACATTGTATCATCCCCAATCATGTGCATTAATCTCTGTCCTTCCAGTGATGTCATCGTGTTACATTGTATCATTCCCAATCATGTACATTAATCTCTCTCCTTCCAGTGACGTCACCGTGTTACATTGTATCATCCCCAATCATGTACATTAATCTCTGTCCTTCCAGTGACATCATCATGTGACATTGTATCATCCCCCATCATGTACATTAATCTCTGTCCTTCCAGTGACGTCATTGTGTTACATTGTATCATCCCCCCTCATGTACATTAATATCTCTCCTACCAGTGACATCATTGTGTTACATTGTATCATCCCCCATCATGTACATTAATCTCTGTCCTTCCAGTGACGTCATGGTGTTACATTGTATCATCCCCCATCATGTGTATTATTCTCTGTCCTTCCAGTGACATCCTCATGTTACATTGTATCATCCCCCTCATGTACATTAATCTCTGTCCTTCCAGTGACATCATTGTGTTACATTGTATGATCCCCCCTCATGTACATTAATCTCTGTCCTTCCAGTGACGTCATCGTGTTACATTGTATGATCCCCCCTCATGTACATTAATCTCTCTCCTTCCAGTGACATCATTGTTTTACATTGTATCTTCCCCCATCATGTACATTAATCTCTGTCCTTCCAGTGACGTCATCGTGTTACATTGTATCATCCCCCATCATGTACATTAATCTCTGTCCTTCCAGTGAAGTCATCGTGTTACATTGTATCATCCCCCATCATGTGTATTAATCTCTGTCCTTCCAGTGACATCCTCATGTTACATTGTATCATCCCCCTCATGTACATTAATCTCCGTCCTTCCAGTGACATCATCGTGCTACATTGTATCATCCCCCATCATGTACATTAATCTCTGTCCTTCCAGTGACGTCATCGTGTTACATTGTATGATCCCCCCTCATGTACATTAATCTCTCTCCTTCCAGTGACGTCATCGTGTTACATTGTATCATCCCCCATCATGTGTATTAATCTCTGTCCTTCCAGTGATGAAGGGGGTGGAGCTGGAAGCCCTGACACAGAATGTGACAGCAGAATGCAGCGTGAATCTTCCAGGTGACTCCGGGAAAAGTGAGCCTCTGACAACCAATGACAACGGGATCTGCGGTGAGCAATCTTCTGACAACTCAGCCATACCTCCTCCTCTGTAGAAATGTCTCCTCCCCTCCTCCCAACACGACAGATATTCCACCAACTCATCGTTCTGGATTATTGTCTATTGCTAGGAATGGGGTGCCACGTATCAGTGGAAGGTGATAATGTTGGGAATGGGGTGCCACGTATCAGTGGAAGGTGACAATGTTGGGAATGGGGTACCACGTATCAGTGGAAGGTGATTAGGTTGGGAATGGGGTGCCACATTTCAGTGGAATAGGATTAGGTTGGGAATGGGGTGCCACGTATCAATGGAAGGTGATTAGGTTGGGAATGGGGTGCCACGTATCAGTGGAAGGTGATTAGGTTGGGAATGGGGTGCCACGTATCAGTGGAAGGAGAATTGGTTGGGAATGGGGTGCCACATTTCAGTGGAATAGGATTAGGTTGGGAATGGGGTGCCACATTTCAGTGGAATAGGATTAGGTTGGGAATGGGGTGCCACGTTTCAGTGGAATAGGATTAGGTTGGGAATGGGGTGCCACGTATCAGTGGAAGGTGATTAGGTTAGGAATGGGGTGCCATGTATCAGTGGAATAGGATTAGGTTGGGGATGGGGTGCCACGTATCAGTGGAAGGTGATTAGGTTGGGAATGGGGTGCCACATTTCAGTGGAATAGGATTAGGTTGGGGATGGGGTGCCACGTATCAGTGGAATAGGATTAGGTTGGGAATGGGGTGCCACATTTCAGTGGACTAGGATTAGGTTGGGAATGGGGTGCCACATTTCAGTGGAAGGTGATTAGGTTGGGAATGAGGTGCCACATTTCAGTGGAAGGTGATTAGGTTGGGAATGGGGTGCCACATTTCAGTGGAATAGGATTAGGTTGGGAATGGGGTGCCACATATCAGTGGAATAATATTTGGTGTGGGAATGGGGTGCCACATTTCAAAGGAATAGGATTAGGTTGGGAATGGGGTGCCACATTTCAAAGGAATAGGATTAGGTTGGGAATGGGGTGCCACATTTCAGTGGAAGGTGATAAGGTTGGGAATGGGGTGCCACGTATCAGTGGAAGGTGATTAGGTTGGGCATAGGGTGCCACGTATCAGTGGAATAGGATTAGGTTGGGAATGGGGTGCCACGTATCAGTGGAAGGTGATTAGGTTGGGAATGGGGTACCACGTATCAGTGGAAGGTGATTAGGTTGGGAATGGGGTGCCACGTATCAGTGGAATAGGATTAGGTTGGGAATGGGGTGCAGAATTTCAGTGGAATAGGATTAGGTTGGGAATGGGGTGCCACATTTCAGTGGAATAGGATTAGGTTGGAAATGGGGTGCCACATATCAGTGGAAGGTGATTAGGTTGGGAATGGGGTGCCACGTATCAGTGGAAGGTGATTAGGTTGGGAATGGGGTGCCACATTTCAGTGGAAGGTGATAAGGTTGGGAATGGGGTGCCACATTTCAGTGGAAGGTGATAAGGTTGGGAATGGGGTGCCACATTTCAGTGGAAGGTGATAAGGTTGGGAATGGGGTGCCACATTTCAGTGGAATGTTATTAGGTTGGGAATGAGGTGCCACATTTCAGTGGAACCAGATTAGGTTGGGAATAGAGTGCCATATTTCAATGGAATAAAACAAGTTGGGAAATAGGATTAGGCCTGGAATGGGGTGCCACGTTTTCTTGGAATAAAAATAGGTCTAGAAAGTGATTAGATTTAGAACGCCACATTTCAATGGAATGGGATTGGTTCAAAATGGAACTAGACGTGGAATCAAGTGGCACATTTCAGTGGAATTTAGTTTGGGAATGGGATTAAACTATTGGGATTAGACTAGGACTGGGGTGCCACATGAATGTAACAACAACTGTTTGGGATGCCACGTTTACACTGAATGTGTCATCAGGCTGGGAAGCGGATTAGTCTTGGGATTGGGAACTGCATTTCAATGGAATGGGATTAAGTAGGGAACAGGGTGGTGCATCTCATGGAACATGGTTAGGCTGGAAATGGGATTAGCCAGGGAGCAAGGTACCACACTGTGACAAGGAAAGGAATTAGTGCCATTAAACTGATCTGAACCAGATCTGAAATCATCTGAACAGGAATAGGTTGGAGACGGGATCAAGCTGGGAATGGAGAGCCACATTTTGGTGGAAAGGGTATTAGGTTGGCAATGTGGTGTCTGGGATTGAGATTGGGGTGCCATACTGAAATGTAATAGATTCGGCTGGGAATGGGCTGCCACATTTCAGTGGAATATGATTAAGTTCAGAATGGGGTGCCACATTTCAGTGGAAGGTGATTAGGCTGGGAATGGGGTGTCACATTTTAATACCCCAAAAATTAGGTTGGGATTGGAATGTGGCCTTTCAATATAAAGGATTCAGTCCAGAATGGGACTAAACGTGGAATGGGGTGCCACATTTCAATAGAATTTAATTAGGTTTGCAATGTGATTAGACTGGGACGCCGCTTGACGAAGGGGCCTTCGGTGGCTCCAAAACGTTGCAGCTGTTGATATTATGTGACCACTAAATAAAGATTCGAACCCTTTGGAAGATTCCTTGGTGGGCTGGTGACATTTTTCTTTCTGGATTGTCTGCAATTCCCAGCCTGTGGTCACTACAGCACCCAAACACCATTTACAGCCACTTGCAGGATCACGTGTGTTGGGAAAATGACATTTAGACTTGGAATGGGGTGCCACATTTCAGTGGAATAGGATAAGGCTGAGAATGTGGTGCCAGGTTTCAGTGGAATGTAAAAAGGCTGAGAATGGGGTGCCACATTTCAGTGGAATGGGATAAGGCTGAGAATGGGGTGCTACATTTCAGTGGAATGCGATAAGGTTGAGAATGGGGTGCCACATTTCAGTGGAATGGGAGAAGGCTAAGAATGGGGTGATACATTTCAGTGGAATGCGATAAGGTTGAGAATGGGGTGCCACATTTCAGTGGAATAGGATAAGGCTGAAAATGGGGTGCCACATTTCAGTGGAATGGGAGAAGGCTAAGAATGGGGTGATACATTTTAGTGGAATGCGAAATGGCTGAGAATGGGGTGCCACATTTCAGTGGAATGGGATAAGGCTGAGAATGGGGTGCCACATTTCAGTGGAATGGGATAAGGTTTGGAAAAGGGTGCCACATTTCAGGGACTAGGTTGGGAAGAGAGTGACACGTTCCAGTAGAACAGAATTAGTTTGTGATAGGTTTAGGGATTAAGCAAGGAATGAGATGCGATACGTTAAAGGAAAGGGATTGGGTTGGGAATGGGGTGCCACGTTTCAGTGAAACAGGATTAGATTTGGAATGGTGTGCCCCAGTTCATTGGAATGGGGTTGGGATGGATTAAACCGGGAAATAGGGTGCAGCATTACAGAAGTACGGGACTGGATGGGGAATGGGGTTCCACCTTTTATTGGAAACGTTTAGGCTCAGAATGGAATGCCACATTTCAGTGGAACATTTGGGGTCTCTTCACAAGGTGGATGTGTTGAAATGTCTCCTTGTTGTACAAAAATTCATAATTCTTTATGCTGCACCTCAATTTCGGTTCATGAAATGTCCGGCATCCTGCTGTAATCTACACGTGACCCCTTCCTGACCCCCCACTCTTACTTTAATTTTTTTTGTTCCTCTCTGTGTCACGCTTTTCTTTCTCTCTATAATTTGGTGTCCATCTTCCGCAGACGTGGAGAACTGTGCCTCTGAAGCCACCCAGGATTCCCAGGACATGGCCAACAATTTTCCTTCTCCTGAGAACAACCTTCCAGAGTTCCCGGATGTCCCACCACTTGCGGAATAGACCCTCCACTCCTCTCCAGAGGACCACCTAACTTGAGGACACGTCGCAGTTCATCTACCCATTCTTCATGTCAACTGCCCCTCTATGACTCTGGACTGTATACTGGTTCTTTATGAGAGCAGTTCCTCTCTGACTCCAGACTGTGTAACAGTTCTCAATGACAATTGCCACTCTATGACTCTGGACTGTATACTGGTTCTCCATGACAACTGCCCTCTCTGACTCCAGACTATATACTGGTTCTTCAAGACAGCAGTTCCTCTTTGACTCCAGACTGTATACTAGTCCTCCATGGCAGCACCCCCTCTTTGTCTCTGGACTGTTTTACTGGTTTTCCATGACCACTGCCCCTCTCTGACTTGGGACCATGTAATGGATCTCCATAAGAACTGCACCTCTCTGACTTCGGACTGTGTACCAGTTCTCCATGACAACTGCCCTTCTCTGACTCTAGACTATATACTGGTTCTCCATGACAACTGCCCCTCTTTGACTTCAGATTGAATACAGGTTCTTCATGATAAGTTACCCTCTCTGACTCTGGACTGTATACTAGTCCTTCATGGCAGCACCCCCTCTCTGACTCCAGACGGCATACTAGTCCTCCATGGCAGCACCCCCGCTCTGACTCTGGACTGTATACCAGTCCTTCATGGCAGCACCCCCTCTCTGACTGCAGACGGCATAGTAGTCCTCCATGGCAGCACCCCCTCTATAACTCTGGACTGTATACTAGTCCTCCATGGCAGCACCCCCTCTCTGACTGCAGACGGCATACTAGTCCTCCATGGCAGCACCCCCTCTATAACTCTGGACTGTATACTAGTCCTCCATGGCAGCACCCCCTCTCTGACTCTGGACTGTATACTAGTCCTCCATGGCAGCACCCCCTCTCTGACTCTGGACTGTATACTAGTCCTCCATGGCAGCACCCCTCTCTGACTCTGGACTGTATACTAGTCCTCCATGGCAGCACCCCCTCTCTGACTCTGGACTGTATACTAGTCCTCCATGGCAGCACCCCCTCTCTGATTCCAGACTGTATACTAGTCCTCCATGGCAGCACCCCCTCTCTGACTTTTGACTGTACACAAGTCCTCCATGGCAGCACCCCTCTCTGACTCTGGACTGTATACTAGTCCTCCATGGCAGCACCCCCTCTCTGACTCTGGACTGTATACTAGTCCTCCATGGCAGCACCCCCCCTCTGACTCTGGACTGTATACTAGTCCTCCATGGCAGCACCCCTCTCTGACTCTGGACTGTATACTAGTCCTCCATGGCAGCACCCCCGCTCTGACTCTGGACTGTATACTAGTCCTCCATGGCAGCACCCCCTCTCTGACTCTGGACTGACTCTGCCATGACATGACCTATTCCTATGCAGTATACAGACCAGGAGTCACGCAGGTGCGCCCAGCCCCGGCGAATCATCTCACAGCTTTTCTGTCCGCTCGTTCTGGAATATAATCACTTTCCATGCACTATTCATAGTCTGACCTGGGAAGTCAGAATGTGGATTGGTGGTCCCAGAGGAAAAAAAAATATTACAAAAAATGAAGAATGCCATCAAAAATGGGAAAAGCCACCACTTTGAGGAAACTTCTTCTCTGTTGTGCACACATTTGCGCATTGTGTGAAATCAGTTTGGACATTTTATGTATTAGGGGATATTTACTAAAACTGAAGAGTGAAAGATCTGGTGCAACTTTCCATCGGAAACCAATCGGCTTCCGGGTTTTATTGTCAAAGAGCGGAAGTTTGAGGCTGATTGGCTGCCATGCACAGATTCTGAGTGCACCAGGTTTAGTAAATCTACCCCGTGGTCTCCTCTAACCTAACATGCCAGGCCCCAGGTCTGGGGGGGGGGGTATAATGGGCCCCCCTGCACTCCAGGAGATGAGGAACTGTTATAATCTGTACAGACCTGGTGTGTTATGGAGCACCGGAGGTTCAGGAACACTCCCGGATGTAACACTCCCGGCTTTGCTCAGCCTAGAACCACCACTCACATTGCTCTGATGTAAATATATTGTAACTCAGCCCTCAATTCTGCTTCAGAAGGAATCCAGTTTAGGGTGCAGGGGGCTAGGTGAGAGTGGGGGGACCTCTGAGAATGGAGTCAGGTTGGGAATGGGGTTAAGATGCTAATCAGATTAGGCTGAGAAAGGGATAAGGCTGGGAATGGAGTGAAATTGGTAATTGGGTTAGGTTGGGAATTTGGTGAGGTTGGGAATGGGGCAAGCCTGGGAATAGAGTGAGGCTGGGAATGGGCTTAGGCTATGAATGGGTTAAGGTTGGGCATAAAGTGTGGCTGGAAACGGGGTGAGGATGGGAATAGAGTGAGGCTGGGAATGGGTATAGTAAGGCCGGGAATTAGGCAGAGAATAGGGTGAGGCTGGGAATAGGTTTATCTCGGCAATGGGGAAATGGGTTAGAAACGGTCTGAGGTTGGGAATAGGGTGAGATTGGTCATTAGGTTAGGTTGGGAGCTGGGTGAGGTCAGGAATGGGACTAGATTAGGAATGGGGTGAGGCTGGAAATTGGGGGAGGTTGAGAATGGAGTTAGGCTAGGAATGGGGTGAGTTTGGGAATAGAGTAAGGTTGGGAATGGTGCAAGGCTGGGAGTGGGCTTAGGCTATGAATGGGGTAAGGTTGGGCATAGAGTGGGGCTGGGAATGGGGTGAGGATAGGAATAGAGTGAGGCTGGGACGGGGCTAAGGCTGATGATGGGATTAGGTTAGGAATGGGCTGAAGTTGGGTATTGAGTGAAATTGGTAAGTGGGTTCGGTTGGGAATTTGGTGAGGTTGGAAATAGGGAGGAGCTGGAAATGGGATGAGGTTGAGAATGAGCTAAAGCTAGAAATGGGGTGAGGTTGGGAATAGAGTGAGGTTGGGAATGGGGCAAATGCTGGGAATGGAGTGAGGCTGGAGATGCGGCTTAGGCTATGAATGGGGTAAGGTTGGGCATAGAGTGGGGCTGGAAATGGGGTGAGGATGAGAATAGAATGAGGCTGGGAATGGGGTTAGTAAGGCCGGGAATTAGGCCGAGAATAGGGTGAGGCTGGGAATAGGGTTATCTTGGGAATGGGGAAATGGGTTGGAAACGGTCTGAGGTTGGGAATAGGGTGAGATTGGTCATTAGGTTTGGTTGGGAGCTGGGTGAGGTCAGGAATGGGATTAGATCAGACATGGGGTGAGGCTGGAAATTGGGGGAGTTTGAGAATGGAGTTAGGCTAGGAATGGGGTGAGTTTGGGAATACAGTAAGGTTGGGAAGCTTGGGAATAGGGTGAAATTGGTAATTGGGTTAGGTTGGGAATGGGGAGGAGCTGGAAATGGGGTGAGGTTAAGAATGAGGTTTGGTTGAGAATGGGATAAAGCTAGAAATGGGGCGAGGTTGGGAATAGAGTGAGGTTGGGAATGGGGTGAGGATGGGAATAGAGTGAGGCTGGGAATGTGATGAGGTTGGCAATTAGGATAGATTGGGAATCGGATGAGGCTGGGAATGGCGTGAGGTTGGGAATGAAGTGGAGTTGGCAATGCAATGAGATTGGCAATTGGATGAGGCTGGGGATGGGGTGAGGTTGGGAATGGAGTGGAGCTGGGAATGTGCTGAGGTTGGCAATTGGATGAGGTTGGGGATGGGGTGAGGTTAGGAATGGAGTGAGGCTGGGAAGAGAGTGAGGTTGGGAAGAGAGTGAGGCTGGGAATGGGGTGAGGTTGGGAAAACAGTGAGGCTGAGAATGGGGTGATGTTGGGAAAACAGTGAGGCTGGGAATAGGGTGAGGTTGGGAAAACAGTGAGGCTGGGAATGGGGTAAGGTTGGGAATACAGTGAGGCTGGGAATGGGGTAAGGTTGGGAAGAGGGTGAGAATGGGGTGGGGATGGGAATGAGGTTTGGTTGAGAATGGGGTGAGGTTGGGAAATACAGTGAGGCTGGGAATGGGGTGAGGCTGGGGAATGGGGTAAGGCTGGGGAATGGGGTAAGGCTGGGGAATGAGGATTGGTTGAGAATGGGGTGAGGTTGGGAAATACAGTGAGGCTGGGAATGGGGTGAGGCTGGGGAATGGGGTAAGGCTGGGGAATGAGGATTGGTTGAGAATGGGGTGAGGTTGGCATTTAGGCTAGATTGGGAATTGGGTGAGGCTGGGGATGGAGTGAGGCTGGGGATGGAGTGAGGCTGGGGATAGAGTGAGGCTGGGGATAGAGTGAGGCTGGGGATAGAGTGAGGCTGGGGATGGAGGGAGCTTGGTAACGGGATGAGGTCGGAGTGGGGAGCGGTTGATAACTGGAGGAAAAAGATAATACCACAAGATTTATTTTTGTCCTGTGATAGGAAGATCTCTAGGACCGCTGAGGTCGGACCGCGTGTGAATGTCGAACTGTATTGATTGTTGTAGAATTGACTTTGTTACTTTTTTAAGTTGAATTATTTGTTAGGTTTCTGTTTGCGATGTCTATGCTGATTGGTTTAATAGAGGAGCGTATTTATCAAGCTCCAATGAAATCAATGAAACCTCACGTGACTTTCGGAAATTTTTTGGCTTAGTCTGATACTTATAGGGAATTGATGTAAAAATGATAGGTGGGAACTCATGACATACTTGTGGGAGGGGACCATTTTCAGCCCTAGAGCCAATCACATACCTCCTAATTTTGGAACTTGAGAAATATGAACACCATGGAATGGAGAAGACGTGGGGTTTGCCAAAAAATGTGTGTGGCTAAATTGCACTAAATATTGGGCGTGGCCTTCAGTAGCGTGGTTGAATGGAGTCTAAGCCCACGTACCATATTTTCCAATGTGTGTCGGGTTTCTTGAGGACCACCACAAGGTGAGTCGGTGAATACCATAGCATTGAACCGGAGGGCTCCCTAATTAGGGACTGGTAATAATAACAAAACATGTAATGTGTAGCTTTTATTTTCAGAGTATTCCACGTACCACGTAGACCAGTGATGGCCAACCTTTGTGAGCCCGAGTGCCCAAACTGCAACCCAAAACCAACTTATTTCTTTCAAAGTGCCAACACTGCAATGAAACCTGAATATTGAGCTTTTGGTTTAGAAAAGAACAACTCGTACAGAAGTGCGAACTGATTAACAGCTTTTGTCCTAAAAGAAAAACACAATAACAGAGCTTTCAATTATACAGTTTTCTTTTATTGAAAAAAACATCAACTCTACATATTCATGTATTTTTGGTTAAGAATGCATTTGCTGAGCACTCGTAAGGATGCATTGCTGGACTTGTATTGGGCCTTACTCTGGGTTCTTTCCCTGCTTCTACAGGTGTTGCATTAGTAAAAGGTAACTAGTTGCCGACCGCAGATATCCGAATGACGGTTTCACTGCAGCCGGCCAGTTCTGGGTGGACGTCATATGACGTCCCCCCAGAACGCGCTCTCCTGCGCTCCCCAGGGGGCGCGCACCCGGCGATCTCCGTGATCGCTGTGTCCTACGGACACAGCTGATCACGTGATGTGGTAAAAGGCCAATCACAGCGGCCTTTTACCACGTGATCAGCAGTGTCCAATGACACGCTGATCACAGGGAAATGCAAGTGCCGGTTCTCGGCTGCACTTTCCTCTCGCTGTCAGATCGTGAGGAAAGTACTGCCGAGAACCGGCAGTTGTCAGAGCGAGGATCGGCACCGATCATCAGGGCCACTGATGATCAGTGCCCTGATGATCGGTGCCCAGCAGTGCCACACACAAGTTCCGCCCACCTGTGCCCAGCAGTGCGCCCACTAGCTCCGCCCACCTGTGCCCAGCAGATCACCCACCTGTGCCCAGCAGTGCACCCACCTGTGCCACTCTGCAGTGTCACACACCTGTGCCCAGAAGTGCCACCTACCTGTGCCCAGAAGTGCCACCCACCTGTGCCCACCAGTGCCACCCACCTGTGCCCACCAGTGCCACCCACCTGTGCCCACCCACCAGTGCTGCCCACCAGTGCCACCCACCAGTGCAGCCCAGCAGTGCTGCCAGTCAGTGCCACCAGTCAGTGCCCAGTGGTTGTGCCAGTCAGTGCCGCCAGTCAGTGCCCAGCAGTGATGCCAGTCAGTGCCATCTATCAGTACCCATCATCAGTGTCACCTATCAGTGCCGCCTATCAGTGCTGCATATTAGTGCCGCCTATCCGTGACACCTCATTAGTACTGCCTATCAGTGCCCTTTAGTGCTGCCTTTCAGTGCCCATCAGTGCCGCCTATCAGTGCCCATCAGTGCTGCCTCATCAACACACATCAGTGAAGGAGAAAAATTACCTGTTTGAAAAATTTTATAATAGAAACAAAGAAACTTTTTTTTTTTTTTCAAATTTTTTGCACTTTTTTAATTTATAGCGCAAAAAGTAAAGCACCACCAAAAGAAAGCTCTATTTGTGAGAAAAAAATGATCAAAATTTCATATGGGTACAATGTTGCATGACGGCGCAATTGTCAAAGTGTGGCAGCGCTGAAAGCTGAAAATTGGCCTGGTAAGGAAGGGGGTAGAAGTGCCTGGTAGGCGAGGGGTTAACAAAAAAACCGGATGAAACACCCAATAGAAATCTATCCCTACCTATACCAAAAATATTATTGTCACACTTCACAAAAAAAAATAGGTAATTAATACATAATTGTAGAAGAGCAACTCACGTGTTTGTAGATAAGCGTAAATCGTCCAACGTCCTGCGAAATAACAAGGTACGCTCTGCTGCTGCTGACGGCTCTGCCGGGCGACTGTAGAGAGGAACCCAGGAGAGGGGGCTGGAATGAAAAAACTTCATGAAAAAAGGACACAAGTTCAAGTAACTACCATAATATATACTACCACCTTAAGGTGAAACTGCAGCCCGGGGGGCCAGATGTGGCCCTTTCCTTACTTTTATTAAGCTCTTGGGATACTGTAATATTCACTGATACCAACAATAGGGCATAATTCCCCCCACTCACACCAATAGGGGGCATAATTCCCCCCAATGACACCAATGATGGGGCACAATTCCTCCAAATTACACCAAAGATGGGGCACTATTCCCCCCACTGACACCAATGATGGGGCACTATTCCTCCCAATGATACCGATGATGGGACACTATTCCCCCCACTGACACCAATGATGGGGCACTATTCCTCCCACTGACACCAATGATGGGGCACTATTCCTCCCACTGACACCAATGATGGGGCACTATTCCTCCCACTGACACCAATGATGGGGCACTATTCCTCCCACTGACGCCAATGATGGGGCACTATTCCTCCCACTGATACCAATGATGGGGCACTATTCCTGCCACTGACACCAATGATGGGGCACTATTCCTCCCACTGACACCAATGATGGGGCACTATTCCTGCCACTGATACCAATGATGGGGCACTATTCCTCCAAATTACACCAAAGATGGGGCACTATTCCCCCCACTGATACCAATGATGGGGCACTATTCCTCCCACTGATACCAATGATGGGGCACTATTCCTCCCACTGACACCAATGATGGGGCACTATTCCCCCCACTGATACCAATGATGGGGCACTATTCCCCCCAATGATACCAATGATGGGGCACTATTCCTCCCACTGACACCAATGATGGGGCACTATTCCTCCCACTGACACCAATGATGGGGCACAATTCCTCCCACTGACACCAATGATGGGGCACTATTCCTCCCACTGACACCAATGATGGGGCACTATTCCCCCCAATGATACCAATGATGGGGCACTATTTCTCCAAATTACACCAAAGATGGGGCACAATATTTCCCAATGATGCACAACAAGGAGCACTGCTATGTGGGCTGCAGGCAAGCTGGGGAACTCCAGGCACAGTACAAGTGTCAGAGAGATCAAGGCTGGAGCAAGATGGCTGCTACTCACAGAGTTGAGGCACAAGTCAGGCAGATCACACAGAGAGCGGGCCAAGTGTAGAGGAGGCAGGCTTGTCGTGGTGATGCACGCGTGGAGGAACAGGCAAGGAGCTCTTCAACGGCACGTCCTCTCAGATCTCCATGCCCTCCGAGACAACTATATTTCTGCCCGTACGTCACTGGCCACGCCCACCTCGGCTACGTCACCGCTGGCCCTGCCTAGAGAATTGTGGGAGATGTAGTTTTGAGGGGGGTGCGGTGCGGCGTTACGGGATCAGTTTATGTCAGTATTTAATTATTCTCCTGGCGTGCCCACAGGTAAGGCTCGGCGTGGCCGGCTGTGGCACGCGTGCCACGGGTTCGCCATCACTGACATAGACTGTCCACCGTGTGCCCACAAAATACTCTGTAATTCCGGTGCTGTGAATGAAAGTCTCAGCTACATAAACAATAATAATAGTAGACTAGACACGACCCTCAAAACCCCAAAACGACATCAAAGGTCAGATCTCGATAAAGTACCAAGTGTAGCAATCAGGACTATATCATAGCAGGAAGGACTATGTATCCTGGAGACCCGTACATCGCTGGTCAGGAGGGGTTCCTAGGAGGAAGAATGTCCCAGAGGTCCATTCAATGGGGGGGGGAATGATCTGAAGTCGATGGTCCCTGGGTGGAAGAATGTCCTTGAATCCGGGGAAGGAAAAAAATCCCGGAGTTGGTGGTCAGGGGAAAAAAAAAAAGCCTGGTGTGGTGGGAGGAAAAAATTCCCAGTGTTTGGGTCTATAAAAGGTAATATGTCCTGACCTTGGTGGTCAAAAAAAGATGGATTGGCTTAATTCGGGAGTGATGGGGGCAACGCTAATACTTGGGGGGATGAGGGGGGCAATGGGGACCAGAGAGCGTGGGGGAATAATGCATAGTAAGGGGTGGAGGGGAGAAATGGTACCTAGAGGGGGGTGGGGTGACAACAGTGCCTAGGTAGGGAACAATAGTTTCCAGTTAGAGGATATATGAAGAAGTTGTGCCCAATAGAGGGTGAAGGGGGCAATAGTGCCCATCATAGGGTGGTGGAAAACAGGGCCCGGTAGTGGTGGAAGAGGAGCCATAGTGCCCATCAGGAGGTGGGGAAAAGCAACAGTGACCAATAGGGGATGAAGGGGAGCAATAGTGCCCACCAGGGGGTGGGGGAAACAATAGCACCCAATAGGGGATGAAGGGGAGCAATAGTGCCCATGAGGGGTGAAGGAAAACATAATACCCAGTGCGGGGAGGAGCGGTGGAGCCCAGTGCGGGGAGGAGCGGTGGAGCCCAGTGCGGGGAGGAGCGGTGGAGCCCAGTGCGGGGAGGAGCGATGGAGCCCAGTGCGGGGAGGAGCGGTGGAGCCCAGTGCGAGGAGGAGGGGTGGTGCCCAGTGCGGGGAGGAGGGGTGGTGCCCAGTGCGGGGAGGAGGGGTGGCGCCCAGTGCGGGGAGGAGCGGTGGAGCCCAGTGCGGGGAGGAGCGGTGGAGCCCAGTGCGGGGAGGAGCGGTGGCGTTCAGTGAGAGGAGGAGTGGTGGAGCCCAGTGCGGGGAGGAGCGATGGAGCCCAGTGCGGGGAGGAGCGGTGGAGCCCAGTGCGAGGAGGAGGGGTGGTGCCCAGTGCGGGGAGGAGGGGTGGTGCCCAGTGCGGGGAGGAGGGGTGGCGCCCAGTGCGGGGAGGAGCGGTGGAGCCCAGTGCGGGGAGGAGCGGTGGCGTTCAGTGAGAGGAGGAGTGGTGGAGCCCAGTGCAGGGAGGAGCGGTGGAGCCGTGTGGGGAGGAGCGGTGGAGCCCAGTGCGGGGAGGAGCGGTGGAGCCCAGTGCGGGGAGGAGCGGTGGAGCCCAGTGCGGGGAGGAGTGGTGGAGCCCAGTGCGGGGAGGAGCGGGGGAGCCCAGTGCGGGGAGGAGTGGTGGAGCCCAGTGCGGGGAGGAGTGGTGGAGCCCAGTGCGGGGAGGAGTGGTGGAGCCCAGTGAGAGGAGGAGCGGTGGAGCCCAGTGCGGGGAGGAGTGGTGGAGCCCAGTGCGGGGAGGAGCGGTGGAGCCGTGTGGGGAGGAGCGGTGGAGCCCAGTGCGGGGAGGTGCGGTGGAGCCCAGTCCGGGGAGGAGCAGTGGTGCCCAGTGTGGGGAGGAGTGGTGGAGCCCAGTGCGGGGAGGAGCGGTGGAGCCGTGTGGGGAAGAGCGGTGGAGCCCAGTGCGGGGAGGAGCGGTGGAGCCCAGTGCGGGGAGGAGCGGTGGAGCCCAGTCCGGGGAGGAGCAGTGGTGCCCAGTGTGGGGAGCCGAGCAGGGCCGCTATTAGAAACCACTGGGGCCCGTCCAGCCAACCTGACAGGGCCCCTTCAAATAAACACACTTTACTATAGTCCAGTTATGAATGAACACAGTGATGATCGATGCCGATCACTCCTTGTGTTCATTCAGGGAAGGACGGGGCTGGTAAATGCGACATATTCACAGGGTTCCTTCCCCCACTCTCCATCCTGAAGGATCCTATAGAGAAGGTTTTTTCCCAGTGACACCAGCCAGAGAACCGGAAGTGTGGGTGTCACTGGAACAGGAAGGAACAGACATCACGGTCTTTTTTGGGGGGGAGCAAAAGAGGAATGAAAACCTGCCAGAGGATCGAACCCCTCCCCCGCTCTGTGCAAAACCAAAGAAAAAGTTCTGTCTGGAAAAAAAAATTTTTTTTCTAAAAATAGAATCGGGACGAAGTTTCCACAAAGTGAACGTAAAACAATCTGCACAGCGAGATCAGCGGCAGGAAGTCATCGAAGGCGACGCGCAGCTGAGAGCGAAGGAAACCAGATCTCACCTCTTGATAAAAACGCCCCACAGATGGTGAATCATCCTCATTGGATGGAAGTCGTTCTCTTCATCCGAAATAAAACCGATAAACTTCAAACCAGCCGACTGACAATACTTCCTACTCTGTACTGCGCCGCGGTGTATGTCAGAGATACGTACATGTATACTAGTGTGTGACTGTGGGGGAGGGGACATTAGAGTGTAAGCTCCTCTGGTACAGAGACTGATGGGACTGCGGGGGGAGGGGACATTAGAGTGTAAGCTCCTCTGGTACAGAGACTGATGGGACTGTGGGGGAGGGGACATTAGAGTGTAAGCTCCTCTGTTACAGAGACTGATGGGACTGTGGGGGAGGGGACATTAGAGTGTAAGCTCCTCTGGTACAGAGACTGATGGGACTGTGGGGGAGGGGACATTAGAGTGTAAGCTCCTCTGGTACAGAGACTGATGGGACTGTGGGGGAGGGGACATTAGAGCGTAAGCTCCTCTGGTACAGAGACTGATGGGACTGCAGGGGGAGGGGACATTAGAGTGTAAGCTCCTCTGGTACAGAGACTGATGTGACTGTGGGGGAGGGGACATTAGAGCGTAAGCTCCTCTGGTACAGAGACTGATGTGACTGTGGGGGAGGGGACATTAGAGTGTAAGCTCCTCTGGTACAGAGACTGATGGGACTGTGGGGGAGGGGACATTAGAGTGTAAGCTCCTCTGGTACAGAGACTGATGGGACTGTGGGGGAGGGGACATTAGAGTGTAAGCTCCTCTGGTACAGAGACTGATGGGACTGTGGGGGAGGGGACATTAGAGTGTAAGCTCCTCTGGTACACAGGCTCATGCACTTTCATAACTAAACTCCTCCCCACCCCACAATTGGATAGTAAAAAGAGGAGCAGCCAACTGATGAGCTCAACTCTATCACTCTGCTCTCTACACCTTCCACATGCTCCTTGAACTGCAATATCCAGCAGTGACCAACCAGAGCCTGATATATACTATATCTGTGATGTCATCATTAGTATTAATGGGAGGGAACGCCTGGGATACATCAGAGCAAAGCAAAATATATGCAGTACATGTGCATCTTCCTGTGAGAGACGAGAGATACAAAGTAACATTGTTTATAAACATCGATCAGACGGGAGATAGAGAGATACAAAGTAACATTGTTTATAAACATCGATCAGACGAGAGATGGAGATACAAAGTAACATTGTTTATAAACATCGATCAGACGGGAGATGGAGATACAAAGTAACATTGTTTATAAACATCGATCAGACGGGAGATGGAGAGATACAAAGTAACATTGTTTATAAACATCGATCAGACGGGGGATAGAGAGATACAAAGTAACATTGTTTATAAACATCGATCAGACGGGAGATGGAGAGATACAAAGTAACATTGTTTATAAACATCGATCAGATGGGAGATAGAGAGATACAAAGTAACATTGTTTATAAACATCGATCAGACGGGAGATGGA
>NW_028320517.1:0-65000 GCF_062004578.1 Staurois parvus | reverse complement strand
TCAGTGGAGGAATAGTGCCCCATCATTGGTGTCAGTGGGAGGAATAGTGTCCCATCATTGGCATCAGTGGGGGGAATAGTGCCCCATCATTGGTGTCAGTGGGAGGAATAGTGCCCCATCATTGGTGTCAGTGGGAGGAATAGTGCCCCATCATTGGCATCAGTGGGAGATATAGTGCCCCATCATTGGTATCAGTGGGGGGAATAGTGCCCCATCATTGGTGTCAGTGGGAGGAATGGTGCCCCATCATTGGTGTCAGTGGGAAGAATAGTGCCCCATCATTGGTATCAGTGGGAGGAATAGTGCCCCATCATTGGTATCAGTGGGAGGAATAGTGCCCCATCATTGGTGTCAGTGGGAGGAATAGTGCCCCATCATTGGTGTCAGTGGGAGGAATAGTGCCCCATCATTGGTGTCAGTGGGAGGAATAGTGCCCCATCATTGGCATCAGTGGGAGGAATAGTGCCCCATCATTGGCGTCAGTGGGAGGAATAGTGCCCCATCATTGGTGTCAGTGGGAGGAATAGTGCCCCATCATTGGTGTCAGTGGTAGGAATAGTGCCCCATCATTGGTGTCAGTGGGAGGAATAGTGCCCCATCATTGGTGTCAGTGGGAGGAATAGTGCCCCATCATTGGTGTCAGTGGGAGGAATAGTGCCCCATTGTGGGTGCCAGGGGGAGGAATAGTGCCCCATCGTTGGTGTCAGTGGAGGGAGGAATAGTGCCCCATCGTTGGTGTCAGTGGGGGGAGGAATAGTGCCCCATCGTTGGTGTCAGTGGGGGGAGGAATAGTGCCCCATCGTTGGTGTCAGTGGGGGGAGGAATAGTGCCCCATCGTTGGTGTCAGTGGGGGGAGGAATAGTGTCCCCATCGTTGGTGTCAGTGGGGGGAGGAATAGTGCTCCATCGTTGGTGTCAGTGGGGGGAGGAATAGTGCCCCATCGTTGGTGTCAGTGGGGGGAGGAATAGTGCCCCATCGTTGGTATTAGTGACACCAATGATGGGGCACTATCCCTCCCACTGACACCAATGATACTTACCTTGCTGACTATTAAAATATATTAAAAATGCATTTTTTAATATGAAAAATATATTTTTTAAATATATCCTTCGGATTTTTTTTTTATATATATATTTGAAATACCAAAATTTTGGCCGTATTCAATATATTTCAAAATATATTTCAGTGTATATTTTATATATATATATATATATATATATATATATACTGCATGTTGAAATTATTTATTATATATATTTATATATATATATATATTACAAAATATATGAAAAATATTTTTAAAAGTATATTGTTTTAAAATATATTCTTCAGATTTTTTTTTAATATATATATTTGAAATACAAACATTTTGGCCGTATTCAATATATTTCCATATATATATATATACACTGCATGTTGAAATGCATATTTTTTATATATTACAAAATATATGAAAAATATTTTTTTAAATATAGTCTTCAGATTTTTTTATATATATATACTGTATTTGGCATACTACTCCCCGGTATATACTCTGTATAGAAGAGGAGAAGATATAAATGGCCTTCTAGGCACACAGACCACATACACAGGACAGTCAGATCCTTTATTGATCATCACGTCACACGCAGACAATTTTGGATACAATGTTGCTGTACGGTGTTCCCGCAACAATCGCCCTGACGTGTGCTCACAAGGATGACAACCCGTGATACAGCGCAGAAGTTACCACCAAAGTCATCCTGTAGGGGGGGCCGGGAACATTGAAAGACTGAAGAGAACGCCTGCCATGTTGCGGGGCCACAGTCCCTTCCTCGGGGCCAATCATATATCTAGAAGAGATACACGGACAGACGAACAGGAAATCATGAATTACAATGTAGCAAGTTCAGCGCTTACAGAATAGACCGTTGTGCCCCCCCCCCCCCCGACAGCAGTGGACCCTCCAATCACACGGGGGAACGCCTCCTCCGACCAGAAGGCCGAGAATGAGAAAGGAACGTCCACAGACAATGAGAAATCACAACTTCACAACTTGAACCCGGCTCCTTTCCACTCTGCAACTGACCAACTCTATGACAGAATCTCTCCCCTGTCCTGCCCTGATCTGGCCACTGCTGTCTACAACAGTTCACTTTCATCCACATTAGACTCACTTGGTCCTCTAACAACACGAAGCATCAGGCCCCGACCGTTACAACCACGGCAGACTGACCACACCGGACATCTTAAATGACATAGTCGTGCGCTGGAGCGATTGTGGCGTAAAAATAAATCCCAGCAAGTATTCACCCGATATAAATCTGCTTTCTTCTCATACAATTCCTCCCTCCATGCTGCCAAACAAGCCAACTTTGTCACTCTCATCAATAACTTGTCATCCAGTCCTCGTCATCTCTTCTCTACTTTTAACTCTCTACTTTCTCCACCTCCACCCAGTACCTCACTCACCTCCACCCAGCATCTCATTCACCTCCACCTCCACCCAGCATCTCATTCACCTCCACCTCCACCCAGCATCTCATTCACCTCCACCTCCACCCAGCATCTCATTCACCTCCACCCCCACCCAGCACCTCCACCCAGTACCTCACTCACTGCTCACAAGATTGCAGATCATTTCAAAAACAAGATTGATGCAATTTGTAGGGGCATCTCCACTGCACAGACATCCATCCCACTTAGCATACCTTATACTAAACCTCCCCCAACACTTTCCTCTTCTGACCTTCTACTACCGAAGAGGTCACTAAGGTTTTCTCAGAAGCCCGTCTCCCCACCTGCCCCCTGGATCCTGTCCCCTCACAACTACTACGGTCACCCTCTTCTTCCATCCTACGCTCCCTCACTCACATCTTCAATCTCTCCCTCTCTACTGGTGCCTTCCCCTCCCCTCTAAAGCATGCGCACATCACTCCCATACTTAACAAGCCCTCCCTGGACCCCACCAACCTGAACTACATAAGACCCATCTCCCTGCTGCCATTTAACTCTAAACGCCTAGAACGCTTAGTCTACAATCACCTGAGCTCCTCCCTCACCGACAACAACCTTCTTCACCCTTCACAGTCTGGCTTTCACTCACTACACTCCACTGACATCGCCCTACTAAACCTCACTAATGATCTACTAACTGCTAAAACCAATGGCCACTACTCCGTACTCCTCCCAACCAATGGCTACTACTCCGTACTCCTCCCAACTCCTCCCAACCAATGGCCACTACTCCGTACTCCTCCCAACCAATGGCCACTACACCGTACTCATCCCAACCAATGGCCACTACACCGTACTCATCCCAACCAATGGCCACTACACCGTACTCATCCCGACCAATGGCCACTACTCCGTACTCATCCCGACCAATGGCCACTACTCCGTACTCATCCCGACCAATGGCCACTACTCCGTACTCATCCCGACCAATGGCCACTACTCCGTACTCATCCCGACCACTGGCCACTACTCCGTACTCATCCCGACCAATGGCCACTACTCCGTACTCATCCAAACCAATGGCCACTACTCCGTACTCATCCCGACCAATGGCCACTACTCCGTACTCATCCAAACCAATGGCCGCTACTCCGTACTCATCCCAACCAATGGCCACTACTCCGTACTCCTCCCAACCAATGGCCGCTACTCCGTACTCCTCCCAACCAATGGCCACTACTCCGCACTCATCCCGACCAATGGCCACTACTCCGTACTCATCCCGACCAATAGCCACTACTCCGTACTCATCCAAACCAATGGCCCCTACTCCGTACTCCTCCCAACCAATGGCCGCTACTCCGTACTCCTCCCAATCAATGGCCACTACTCCGCACTCATCCCGACCAATGGCCACTACTCCGTACTCATCCTGACCAATGGCCGCTACTCCGTACTCCTCCCAACCAATGGCCGCTACTCCGTACTCATCCCAACCAATGGCCACTACTCCGTACTCATCCCAACCAATGACCGCTACTCCGCACTCATCCCGACCAATGGCCACTACTCCGTACTCATCCCGACCAATGGCCGCTACTCCGTACTCCTCCCAACCAATGGCCGCTACTCCGTACTCCTCCCAACCAATGGCCACTACTCCGCACTCATCCCGACCAATGGCCACTACTCCGTACTCATCCCGACCAATGGCCGCTACTCCGTACTCATCCCAACCAATGGCCACTACTCCGTACTCATCCCAACCAATGACCACTACTCCGTACTCATCCCAACCAATGACCACTACTCCGTACTCATCCCAACCAATGGCCACTACTCCATATTCTTACTACTTGACCTCTCTGTGGCTTTTGATATGGTTGACCATCCCCACCTCCTCAAAAAACTCCACTCTCTTGGCCTCAGAGACTCCGTTCTCTCCTGGTTCTCCTCCTACCTATCGCAGCGCTCCTTCAGTGTTACCTATAACGCTGCCTCCTCCTCTTCAGTCCCTCTCATTGTAGGGGTCCCTCAAGGTTCTGTCCTTGAACCCTTCTCTTCTCCATCTACACCTCCTCCCTTGGTCACTTGATAAACTCCCACGGCTTCAACTACCACCTCTATGCTGATGACACACAAATCTGTCTACCCCCCACCTCACCCCTTCAGTCTTCTCCTCACCTCACCCCTTCAGTCTTCTCCTCACCTCACCCCTTCAGTCTCCTACTCACCTCACCCCTTCAGTCTCCTACTCACCTCACCCCTTCAGTCTCCTCCTCACCTCACCCCTTCAGTCTCCTCCTCACCTCACCCCTTCAGTCTCCTCTCGCATTACTAACCTACTAAGCAACATATTTGCATGGATGTCACTCCACTTCCTCAAACTCAATCTTTCCAAAACTGAGCTCTTAGTATTCCCTCCAGCCCGTGCCCCCTCCCCCGACTTCTCCATCAAGATCAATAACACTACAATCAGTCCCTCCCCTCATGCCAGGGTACTAGGTGTAATCCTAGACTCCCATCTGTCCTTTCAGCTCCAAATCCAATCACTGTCCAAATCTTGTAGACTTCACCTCCGCAACATCTCCAACCTCCAACATCTCCAACCTCCGCAACATCTCCAACCTCCGCAACATCTCCAACCTCCGCAACATCTCCAACCTCCGCAACATCTCCAACCTCCGCAACATCTCCAACCTCCGCAACATCTCCAACCTCCGCAACATCTCCAACCTCCGCAACATCTCCAAGATAGGCCCGTTCCTAACCTTGGAAACCACTAAGCAACTTATTCCCTCCCTTGTTATCTCTCACCTTGACTATTGTAACTCCCTTCTCATTGGCCGACCTCATCGCAGGCTATCCCCTCTTCAGTCTATCATGAATGCTGCTGCTAGACTCATCCACCTTACTAACCGTTCTGTATCAGCCACCCCCCTCTGCCAATCCCTCCACTGGCCTCCATTCAGTGTCCTCCACCCCTCTCAGCCAATCCCTCCACTGGCCTCCACTCAGTGTCCTCCACCCCCCTCTGCCAATCCCTCCAGTGGTCTCCACTCAGTGTCCTCCACCCCTCTCTGCCAATCCCTCCACTGGCCTCCACTCAGTGTCCTCCACCCCTCTCTGCCAATCCCTCCACTGGCCTCCACTCAGTGTCCTCCACCCCTCTCTGCCAATCCCTCCACTGGCCTCCATTCAGTGTCCTCCACCCCTCTCTGCCAATCCCTCCACTGGCTCCCAGTTGCCCAACGGATAAAATTCAAAACATTAACAATAACATATAAAGCCATTTATAACTCCGCCCCAAATTACATTACCGATCTTATCTCCAAATACCACCCAAACCGTACTCTCCGCTCCTCGCACAACCTCCTGCTCTCTAGCTCCCTTGTCTCCTCCTCCCATAATCATCTCCAGGAATTCTCTAGAGCTTCCCCCATCCTCTGGAACTCTCTACCCCAATCTATCAGACTATCGCCTACTCATCCCACTTTTAGGTGATCTCTGAAAACCGATCTCTTCAGGGAAGCCTATCCTGCCCTCAGCTAATACTGGAATCTTCTACTCCTCCTACCAGCCCATCCCCCACAGTTACTACCTTTTATACCACTAGCCCCTCCCTCCTAGATTGTAAGCTCCCAGGATCAGGCCCTCCTATCCCTCTTGTAGGGGGGAGTCAGGAGGGCACAGTACAGGGGGGAGTCAGGAGGGCACAGTACAGGGGGAGTCAGGAGGGCACGGTACAGGGGGGAGTCATGAGGGCTCAGTACAGGGGGAGTCAGGAGGGCACGGTACAGGAGGAATCTGGAGGGCACGGTACAGGGGGAGTCTGGGGGGCACGGTAAAGGGTGGAGTCAGGAGGGCACGGTACAGGGGAGTCAGGAGGGCACGGTACAGGGGGGGTCAGGAGGGCATGGTACAGGGGGGGGTCAGGAGGGCACAGTACGGGAGGAGTCAGGAGGGCTCAGTACGGGGGGAGTCAGGAGGGCGCAATACATGGGGAGTCAGGAGGGTGCAGTATGAGGGGGGGTCAGGAGGGCACAGTACAGGGGGGAGTCAGGAGGGCACAGTACAGGGGCTCTTGATAGGTATCTTAGCCCCCTCCGCTCAGATACCAGGGGGTCCTGGAACACGCACAAATGTGGTGCAGAACACTCCTGGTGCCGGAGGCGTGCAGCATATCCACACGCATGCAAGAGGCAGTGAGCATTACATACATAACACATGAAATGCCATTTGTGGTGGGTCTGTGGGTTGTATGTCGGACACAGGATGACCCTCACACATGGATGGAACATGTCTGAGCCTGTGACGGCCAATCTATTCTGGAAGCCCCCCCCCCCCCCATTTAGACTTCCATAACAGCCTCCCTATGGGGGCCCTCCTCCTGTCCTTGGCCCCATAGCAGTTGAACTGGTTGCAATGACTATAGTTACAAAAGTGAAGCTGACCCGTTATTCTGCGCGGTAAGTTGTGTCATCTGCTGCAGAAGACATCCACCACACTCCACCATGACACCATGAGGAGAACCTTCAATGCGTTGTGTTGGGAAATATCCAGCTATCTCCACATCTCCGACAGAGCTGATCTGCTACGTGGCCACAGTGGCCAAAAATGGGTCTCTCACTGTGATCCTGGGGCCAACATGTGTGGCCGGAGCCAAGAGCAGCACTTCAGGTTCACGTCCCATTGGACCCAATTATGTCAGAAGACATAATACATTCTCCCCCTCTTTCCTCCTAATGGTCCAGGTTCTCCTGTCAAATAATAAGACTTTGGAGTGTTGCCCAAACTTTGGCCCTTTGCTTGACTTTATCTGGCCCTTGAGGCATAATTCCTACTACTGACACCTACAACAGGGCATAATTCCTGCCACTGAAACTAACAATGGGGCATAACTCCTGCCACTGGACATAATCCGGCCTCCTTAAAATTGCCACTGACACCAACAACAGGGCATACAGTGAAGGAAATGTGTATTTGCTCCCCGGCTGATGCTGAATGTTCGCCCCTCACACAGAAATGATCGGTCTAACAATGGAATGTCCGCCCCTCACACAGAAATGATCGGTCTAACAATGGAATGTTCGCCCCTCACACAGAAATGATCGGTCTAACAATGGAATGTCCGCCCCTCACACAGAAATGATCGGTCTAACAATGGAATGTTCGCCCCTCACACAGAAATGATCGGTCTAACAATGGAATGTTCGCCCCTCACACAGAAATGATCGGTCTAACAATGGAATGTCTGCCCCTCACACAGAAATGATCGGTCTAACAATGGAATGTTCGCCCCTCACACAGAAATGATCGGTCTAACAATGGAATGTTCGCCCCTCACACAGAAATGATCGGTCTAACAATGGAATGTCCGCCCCTCACACAGAAATGATCGGTCTAACAATGGAATGTTCGCCCCTCACACAGAAATGATCGGTCTAACAATGGAATGTTCGCCCCTCACACAGAAATGATCGGTCTAACAATGGAATGTTCGCTGTAACACTGAGAGACAGAATACAACAACAAATTCAGCAGAAATGCGTCTAACAAATGATGACGGATCTGCATGTTCATGAGGGAAAGAAGGATTTGATCCCCTATCATTCAGCAGGATTTCTGGCTCCCAGGTGTCTCTCATACAGGTAACAAGCTGAGATTAGAAGCAGTCTCTTAAAGGGAGTGCTGCTAATCTCATTGTGTTACCTGTATAAAAGACACCTGTCCACAGGAGCCATCAAACCATCAGATTCCAAACTCTCCACCATGGCAAAGACCAAAGAGCTGTCCAAGGATGTCAGGGACAAGATGGTAGACCTACACAAGGCTGGACTGGGCTACCAAACTATGGCCAAGCAGCTTGGTGAGAAGGTGACAACAGTTGGTGCAATCATTCACAAATGGAAGAAACACAAAACAAGTGTCAGTCTCCCTAGGTCTGGTGCACCATGCAAGATCTCACCTCGTGGAGTGTCAATGATCATGAGAACAGTGAGGAATCATCCCAGAACTACACGTGAGGATCTTGTCAATGATCTCCAGGCAGCTGGGACCACAGTCACCAAGAAAACAATTGGTAACACACTACGCCGACAAGGACTGAAATCCTGCAGTGCCCGCAAGGTCCCTCTGCTCAAGAAAGCCCATGTCCAGGCCCGTCTGAAGTCTGCCACTGAACATCTGAATGATGCAGAGGAGGACTGGTGGGAAGTGTTGTGGTCAGAGGAGACCAAAATCCAGCTCTTTGGCATCAACTCAACTCGCTGTGTTTGGAGGAGGAGGAATGCTGCCTATGACCCCAAGAACACCATCCCAACTGTGAAACATGGTGGTGGAAACATTCTGCTTTGGGGGGGGGTTTCTGCTAAGGGGACAGGACAACTGCACCGCATCAGAGGGACGATGGATGGGGCAATGTACCCTCAAATCTTGGGTGAGAACCTTCTTCCCTCAGCCAGGGCATTGAAAATGGGTGGTGGATGGGTGTTCCAGCATGACAATGACCCAAAACACACGGCCAAGGCAACAAAGGAGCGGCTCAAGAAGAAGCACATTAAGGTCCTGGAGTGGCCTAGCCAGTCTCCAGACCTTCATCCGATTGTAAATCTGTGGAGGAGCTGAAAGTTCGAGTTGCCAAACGTCAGCCACCAAACCTTAATGACTTGGAGAGGATCTGCCAAGAGGAGTGGGCCAAAATCCCTCCTGAGATGTGTGTGAACCTGGGGGCCAACTCCAGGAAACGTCTGACCTCTGTGATTGCCAACAAGGGATTGGCCACCAAGTACTAAGTCATGTTTTGTGAAGGGGATCAAATCCTTCTTTCCCTCATGAACATGCAGATCAGTCATCATTTGTTAGACGCATTTCTGCTGAATTTGTTGTTGTATTCTGTCTCTCAGTGTTACACCGAACATTCCATTGTTAGACCGATCATTTCTGTGTGAGGGGCGAACATTCCATTGTTAGACCGATCATTTCTGTGTGAGGGGCGAACATTCCATTGTTAGACCAATCATTTCTGTGTGAGGGGCGAACATTCAGCATCAGGGGGGAGCAAATACACATTTTCTTCACTGTACATCCTATTATACATTGTATCATTATATACATTCTATTATACATTGTATCATTATATACATCCTATTATACATTGTATCATTATATACATTCTATTATACATTGTATCATTATATACATCCTATTATACATTGTATCATTATATACATCCCATTATACATTGTATCATTATATACATCCCATTATACATTGTATCTCTCTCTCTTCTTGTATAGAAAACAAACTGTTAAAAAAAAAAAAGATGAAGATAAATAAATATAAAAAAATAAAATAAAGACAAAATCCCCAGATGAAGGTTTGATCTAGTTCAGTGCCGGGGTTAGTGTTTGGGTCGGGGTCAAGGTCAAGGCCAGGGTCAAAGGTCAGGATATTTTTTTTTTTCAAATTGGTGTCAATGTGCTTTAGGTAAAAAAAAAACCCTCAAAAAGCGCCCTATTGCCTCTGGGTGGTACTCCGGGTCCAAACAATAAATAACACACATCTATGGTGTGGCTGCGATCGTCAGGAGCGGGAGAATGTATTCCGGGTCGTTTGTTGGCGGTAGGTTATGGTAGTAACAAGAAACACAGATAAATGAAAAAAAAGGAAAGTTTTTTTTACTATTTTGGCTCAGTTTTCCTTTGATAAATAAAAAAAAAACATTCCGGAGATCTCCGCTCCCATTTACCACCAAATAAAAGTCCAATTTTGTCCTGAAAAAAAAAAAAGCGTTATAATCTGCCTGGATCTACGAAGTAGCAGCGATGATTCGGACGGTTTTACAAACACGAGTCAAAGTTGTAAAATTGTGCTTAGGTGTTAACATTTGTTTCCCTCTCAGGGGGAAAGGGGTTAAAGGGCCTGATATGCATTGGGGGGGGGGGAGGGGGGGACTCTGTGGAAATGTTTTTGTCGTTCTGTAGGATGCGCTATTTACAAAGAATACAAAAATCGCCGACAAATGACAATTCATCGCCAGCTTCTTAAAAAACAAAATACAGATCCAATAAAAAGTCCCCCGAAACTCCTCGCAATGGGGGTCTGTGGCCGGCTCCGTGGTCTCCTGTCCCCCCCCCCCCCCCCTGTGAAGATCGCTCTGCCTGTGGTGTGTGTGCTGCGAGATGTGTGGGGAGGTCACAGGAGATGCTCTCCCTCCTCCTTCCTCCCCGATCAGTCGCTCATCACTCACATTCTGCTGGCCATGGAGGCGAGAGGTGCAGCACGGCTCTCCTGGTGGACCAGCCTGAGCCTCCTCCTCATCTCAGGTAAGGACCCCCCCGTGACCACCACCCTCCCCCCCCCCCCCCCGTGCCCACCGTGCTCCTCTGTTACATTTTTGTGATTTCTTGGAATTTAAAAAAAAGCAGAAGAAGAAATGGAACCTGGAAAACAAAAGTGACATTTTCTGCAAATCGGCCTCTTTGAACTTTTAGAGCATCCCCCCCCCCCTCACGACGGTGCGAATGTCGCCCCCGCCCGGGATCAAGACTTTGGGGCAGAAAACTCTCAGCAGAACAGCAGCTGCATCCAATCAGATCTGGTGTCTGGAGGGCCGGCGGGGCTGGCTGATAGAATCCAATATGTGCAACAGGAGAGTCCCCCTACTGCGCTGTGTAGCCTGGATGTACAGACAGTCCCATTCACGTCTATTGAGATGCAGCGGCTGCATGGCCTCTGATCGCAGCTGCCATCTGTGAAGGTGAGGGCCGCTGTGTGTCCTACAACCCGCACTGTCTGTGTCCAGGGGACCTGCACCTCCACCTGCACCCCCATCCTCACCCCCACCTGCACCCCCACCTGCACCCATACCTGCACCCGTACCCCCACCTGCACCCACACCTGCACCCCCACCCACATGGATGTTAGATTGGTAGCAGCGGCTGTGTCTGTGCTGGTGAGGGTCGCTCTGTGTCCTACAACTCGCACTGCCTGTGTCCAGGGAACCCGCACCCCACCTGCACCCCCAACTGCACCCCCATCCGCACCCCAACTGCACCCCCACCCACACCCCCACTTGCACCCCCACCCACATGGATGTTAGATCGGGAGCAGCGGCTGTGTCTCTGCAGGTGAGGGCCGCTGTGTGTCCTACAACCCGCACTGTCTGTGTCCAGGGGACCCGCACCCCACCTGCACCCCCATCCGCACCTCCAACTGCACCCCCATCCGCACCCCCATCTGCACCCCCACCTGCACCCCCACCCACATGGATGTTAGATTGGAAGCAGCGGCTGTGTCTGTGCAGGTGAGGGCCGCTGTGTGTCCTACAACTCTGTGTCCAGGGGACCCGCACCCCACCTGCACCCCCAACTGCACCCCTATCCGCACCCCCAACTGCACCCCCACCTGCACCCAGGTCTGCACCACCACCCACACCTGCACCCCCACCAGCACCCAGATCTGCACCCACACTGGCACCCCCACCCACCTGGATGTCAGATTGGGAGCAGCGGCTGTGTCTGTGTCCCAACAGGCATGAATGGGACTGTCTGCATGGGGGATGTATGGAGCACCTGTACACCCCATGAGAGTAAACACAGCCCTTCACATGGATGCATGCTTTGGTGCGCCTGTGCGAATGAGGACAAGGGGGCGCTCTTCACGTCTGGAGGAAAAGAAATGTCATCTCCAACCACGGAAAGGTTTCTTCACAGTAAGAGCTGTGAGAATGTGGAATAGACTCCCTCCAGAGTTGGGTGTGGCAGCTCAGTGGATTGCTGTAGGAAAGTCCTGGATCCTTTCTTGGATACACAGAATATAACTGGATGTAACATTTATAGGGAAAGGTGATCCCGGGAATATCCGATTATTGATCCAGGGAATATCCGATTATTGATCCAGGGAATATCCGATTATTGATCCCGGGAATATCCGATTATTGATCCAGGGAATATCCGATTATTGATCCCGGGAATATCCGATTATTGATCCAGGGAATATCCGATTATTGATCCAGGGAATATCCGATTATTGATCCCGGGAATATCCGATTGCCTCTCGGGGGGTCAGGAAGGAATGTTTCCCCTGCAGGAGGAGATTGGATCGTGCTTTGCTGGGTTTCTGCCTTCCTCTGGATCAACTGTGGGTGGAGGATTATAACTTTTTTTCTTTTATGGTTGAACTGGATGGACTTTTATCTTTTCAGCCAGACTAACTGGAACTATGTATCATTATTTATAGAGCGAGGGATGGAGGGATGGAGGGATGGACGGATGGATGGAGGGATGGACGGATGGACGGATGGATGGAGGGATGGAGGGATGGATGGATGGAGGGATGGATGTATGGATGGAGGGATGGATGGAGGGATGGATGGATGGAGGGAGGGAGGGAAGGACGGATGGATGGAGGGACGGATGGACGGATGGAGGGAGGGATGGACGGACGGACGGACGGATGGACAGATGGATGGATGGACTCCTTATTTTGGACCGTATTGCAGACATAAGTTGGACCCAATAACTGCGGAATACTTCAGCGCCATTACAAGTCCCGCCTCCAATGTGCTGCCGCCGCCCCCACATATACAGGCAGACTTTGCAGACGAGTGCCGCCATGTTGACGTGTTACACGCTGCGTTCCAGTTCGCTATAGTGCATAACATACGTGATCCTCACAATGCAGTGCGTGTGCAAATATGCAATCTTACATAACGTTCCACCTAACTCCTCATATAGTGACCTCCGGGCCACACATCACATGTACAGGGCCACACATCACATGTACAGGGCCACACATCACATGTACAAGGACACACATCACATGTACAGGGCCACACATCACATGTACAAGGCCACACATCACATGTACAGGGCCACACATCACATATACAAGGACACACATCACATGTACATGGCCACACATCACATGTACAGGGCCACACATCACATGTACAGGGCCACACATCACATATACAAGGACACACATCACATGTACAGGGCCACGCATCACATGTACAGGGACACACATCACATGTACAGGGCCACACATCACATGTACAGGGCCACACATCACATGTACAGGGCCACACATCACATGCACAGGGCCACACATCACATGTACAAGGACACACATCACATGTACAGGGCCACACATCACATGTACAGGGCCACACATCACATGTACAGGGCTACACATCACATGTGCAAGGCCACACGTCACATGTACAGGGCCACACGTCACATGTACAGGGCCACACGTCACATGTACAGGGCTACACATCACATGTGCAAGGACACACATCACATGCACAGGGCCACACATCACATGCACAGGGCCACATATCACATGTACAGCACCACATATCACATGTACAGGGCCACACATCACATGTACAAGGCCACACATCACATGTACAAGGCCACACATCACATGTACAGTATGATTGGCCTGCCACATGTGACCCGTATGGCCATCCAATGTGCACATTCCTCTATACAAGGTCAGTATGTTCTCATAAATATTCATACATCTTCCTGCCGTGTTGAAAATCCCCCGTGTGCGCTCCTCCCCCATCCCCCGCACACGTATGTACTGTATGTACTCTCACCTCCTGGATCTGACCTGCATGTATTTAGGTCCTTTCCCTCATAACCCGGGTAGGTATATTTCTCTTCATCCCCCAGTCCCCCCCCATGTGAATGAGTCTGGGGGTACACCGCCCCCCCATGTGAATGAGTCTGGGGATACACCACCCCCCCATGTGAATGAGTCTGGGGATACACCGCCCCCCCCCATGTGAATGAGTCTGGGGATACACCGCCCCCCCATGTGAATGAGTCTGGGGATACACCGCCCCCCCCATGTGAATGAGTCTGGGGATACACCGCCCCCCCTGTGAATGAGTCTGGGGATACACCGCCCCCCCAAGTGAATGAGTCTGGGGTACAGCCCCCCCATGTGAATGAGTCTGGGGATACACCGCCCCCCCATGTGAATGAGTCTAGGGATACACCGCCCCCCATGTGAATGAGTCTGGGGTACAGCCCCCCCATGTGAATGAGTCTGGGGGTACAGCCCCCGCATGTGAATGAGTCTGGGGGTACACTGCCCCCATGTGAATGAGTCTGGGGGATACACCGCCCCCCATGTGAATGAGTCTGGGGGTACACCGCCCCCCCCATGTGAATGAGTCTGGGGGATACACCGCCCCCCCTGTGAATGAGTCTGGGGGTACACCGCCCCCCCCATGTGAATGAGTCTAGGGATACACCGCCCCCCCATGTGAATAAGTCTGGGGGATACACCACCCCCCATGTGAATGAGTCTGGGGGTACACTGCCCCCATGTGAATGAGTCTGGGGGTACACTGCCCCATGTGAATGAGTCTGGGGGTACACTGCCCTCCCATGTGAATGAGTCTAGGGATACACCGCCCCCCCATGTGAATGAGTCTGGGGGTACACCGCCCCCCCCATGTGAATGAATCTGGGGGTACACCGCCCCCCCATGTGAATGAGTCTGGGGGATACACCACCCCCCATCTGGATGAGTCTGGGGGTACACTGCCCCCATGTGAATGAGTCTGGGGGTACACTGCCCCCATGTGAATGAGTCTGGGGGTACACTGCCCTCCCATGTGAATGAGTCTGGGGGTACACTGCCCCCATGTGAATGAGTCTGGGGGTACACTGCCCTCCCATGTGAATGAGTCTAGGGATACACCGCCCCCCCCCATGTGAATGAGTCTGGGGGTACACTGCCCTCCCATGTGAATGAGTCTGGGGGTACATAGCACTGAGGTTCGACCCAAAGATAGAGCCCACCACCGGTCCTGAGTGGATAAATGGGCCCCACCGGTACCGGCTGAGCTGCTACTGATTGGACCCTCCTCTGACACCCTTGTGGAGACAATAGATGCCCTGAATTGGGCGCTTTCATCTTCCCGACACCTTCACCCTCATTAAATACTCGAACCGATTCTCCCGCCCGGCTCCATGGTATCCTCACTGACGATCGATGAAGGCAATCTGGAGACTTGAGCATAGGGGGCGCCGTTCTCATCGAACTGTTCACTATCAGATCATAGGTGTGTCTATAGGGGTCACATTGGGACGGGTGAGATCACACGCCTTCCCCGCGCCATCGAAGAAAATCTCAGCAACTCCTCTGCACCATCGATCGATTATTAAAGCCTCGCAGTCCCTCCACATTCCCGGCCTCAACACGGCTCTACAACCTGGTCATTGGTCCCTTCACATTCCCAACCTCAACACGGCTCTGTGACCCGGTCATTGGTCCCTTCACCGGCCTCAACACGGCTCTACAACCTGGTCATTGGTCCCTTCACATTCTCAGCCTCAACACGGCTCTACAACCCGGTCATTGGTCCCTTCACATTCCCGGCCTCAACACGGCTCTACAACCTGGTCATTGGTCCCTCCACATTCCCGGCCTCAACACGGCTCTACAACCCGGTCATTGGTCCCTCCACATTCCCGGCCTCAACACGGCTCTACAACCCGGTCATTGGTCCCTTCACACGGGTGTTACATTGTGTCATCAGTTCCGTAACGTTCCTTCCAAGAGAAACATCAATCAGTTCACATCCGTTATTCATCCGGTTTTGTCCGTTTACATAAAATTTTCATCCTTTTTTGTTCATTTACATCCGCTAGTCCATAGAGATACATGGGGGTCCGTTTTTGGTATGTTTACATCTGTTTTTATCCCCCTATAGCCGTTTTTCATCCATTCTGGTCCATAAACGGACAGATGAAAAACAGACATACGGAACGCCCGGGTGAAATTTTTTTCTCCTCAAAAATTGACAAAATATGGCTTGAAATTCTTACCTCCCTGCGTTTCCTCCACGTCACTTCCTGCCCCACCCGGTGCTACATGTAGGAGGGGCGTCGGTGACACATGAGGGGTCTAAGCAGGATCTTTGGAGACACAGAAAGTGATTGAGGACACGGCCCCGAATCTCTGCAGCCTGGGAGGGACACAATGAATGGACAGGAAGAGCTTCTTACAGACTGAAGAGTAGTAAACAGAGCTGACTATGCTTCACTTTTGAATGAACACAGCGAGTGATCAGCACCGATCGGGTTCATTCAGAAGAGGAAGGGGCCGGCAAATCTAATGTATTTACTCCCTCCAAACCCCATCTCTGCTCACCTCCACACCCCAAACCCCTTCTCTGCTCACCTACACACCCCAAACCCCCTCTCTGCTCATCCCCACACCCCAAACCCCTCTCTGCACATCCCCACACCCCAAACCCCCTCTCTGCTCATCCCCACACCCCAAACCCCTCTCTGCACATCCCCACACCCCAAACCCCCTCTCTGCTCACCCCAACACCCCAAACCCCCTCTCTGCTCACCCCCAAACCCCTCTCTGCTCACCCCCACACCCCAAACCCCCTCTCTGCTCACCCCCACACCCCAAACCCCTCTCTGCTCACCTCCACACCCCAAACCCCTCTCTGCTCACTTCCACACCCCAAACCCCCTCTCTGCTCACCTCCACACCCCAAACCCCTCTCTGCTCACCCTCACACTCCAAACCCCCTCTCTGCTCACCTCCACACCCCAAACCCCTCTCTGCTCACCGCTACATCCCAAACCCCCTCTCTGCTCACCCCCACACCCCAAACCCCCTCTCTGCTCACCCCCACACTCCAAACCCCCTCTCTGCTCACCTCCACACTCCAAACCCCCTCTCTGCTCACCTCCACACTCCAAACCCCCTCTCTGCTCACCTCCACACCCCAAACCCCCTCTCTGCTCACCTCCACACCCCAAACCCCCTCTCTGCTCACCCTCACACTCCAAACCCCTCTCTGCTCACCGCTACATCCCAAACCCCCTCTCTGCTCACCCCCACACTCCAAACCCCCTCTCTGCTCACCCCCACACCCCAAACCCCCTCTCTGCTCACCCCCACACTCCAAACCCCCTCTCTGCTCACCTCCACACCCCAAACCCCTCTCTGCTCACCCCCAAACCCCCTCTCTGCTCACCCCCACACCCCAAACCCCCTCTCTGCTCACCTCCACACCCCAAACCCCCTCTCTGCTCACCTCCACACCCCAAACCCCCTCTCTGCTCACCTCCACACCCGGAACCCCCTCTCTGCTCACCTCCACACCCCAAACCCCCTCTCTGCTCACCTCCACACTCCAAACCCCCTCTCTGTGCTCACCCCCACACCCCAAACCCCTCTCTGCTCACCTCCACACCCCAAACCCCCTCTCTGCTCACCTCCACACCCCAAACCCCCTCTCTGCTCACCTCCACACCCCAAACCCCCTCTCTGCTCACCTCCACACCCCAAACCCCCTCTCTGCTCACCTCCACACCCGGAACCCCCTCTCTGCTCACCTCCACACCCCAAACCCCCTCTCTGCTCACCCCCACACCCCAAACCCCCTCTCTGCTCACCTCCACACCCCAAACCCCTCTCTGCTCACCTCCACACCCCAAACCCCTCTCTGCTCACCTCCACACCCCAAACCCCTTTCTGCTCACCCCCACACCCCAAACCCCCGCTCTGCTCACCTCCACACTCCAAACCCCCTCTCTGCTCACCTCCACACCCCAAACCCCCTCTCTGCTCACCTCCACACCCCGAACCCCCTCTCTGCTCACCCTCACACTCCAAAACCCTCTCTGCTCACCCCCACACCCCAAACCCCCGCTCTGCTCACCCCCACACTCCAAACCCCCTCTCTGCTCACCTCCACACCCCAAACCCCTCTCTGCTCACCCCCAAACCCCCTCTCTGCTCACCCCCACACCCCAAACCCCCTATCTGCTCACCTCCACACCCCAAACCCCCTCTCTGCTCACCTCCACACCCGGAACCCCCTCTCTGCTCACCTCCACACCCCAAACCCCCTCTCTGCTCACCTCCACACTCCAAACCCCCTCTCTGTGCTCACCCCCACACCCCAAACCCCTCTCTGCTCACCTCCACACCCCAAACCCCCTCTCTGCTCACCTCCACACCCGGAACCCCCTCTCTGCTCACCCCCACACCCCAAACCCCCTCTCTGCTCACCTCCACACCCCAAACCCCTCTCTGCTCACCCCCACACCCCAAACCCCCTCTCTGCTCACCTCCACACCCCAAACCCCTTTCTGCTCACCCCCACACCCCAAACCCCCGCTCTGCTCACCTCCACACTCCAAACCCCTCTCTGCTCACCTCCACACCCCAAACCCCTCTCTGCTCACCCCCACACCCCAAACCCCTCTCTGCTCACCCCCACACCCCAAACCCCCGCTCTGCTCACCTCCACACTCCAAACCCCTCTCTGCTCACCTCCACACCCCAAACCCCTCTCTGCTCACCTCCACACTCCAAACCCCTCTCTGCTCACCCCCACACCCCAAACCCCTCTCTACTCACCTCCACACCCCAAACCCCTCTCTGCTCACCCCCACACCCCTCTCTACTCACCTCCACACCCCAAACCCCTCTCTGCTCACCTCCACACCCCAAACCCCCGCTCTGCTCACCTCCACACTCCAAACCCCTCTCTGCTCACCTCCACACCCCAAACCCCCGCTCTGCTCACCTCCACACTCCAAACCCCTCTCTGCTCACCTCCACACCCCAAACCCCTCTCTGCTCACCTCCACACCCCAAACCCCTCTCTGCTCACCTCCACACCCCAAACCCCTCTCTGCTCACCTCCACACCCCAAACCCCTCTCTGCTCACCTCCACACCTCACTATATAGATCTTTTAGAATTATTACATAGAATATTCCTGAATAATAAATATATAATCAATATCTCTATAAATATATTTGTGTTGCTCATATTTCCGATCTGTGTCATCATTTCCATGCGGTTTCTTTGTGCCCCGGCCTGTCACGCATGTCACATATGTCACGTGTGGGGCGGCCTACATACAGTATATCAGTGGCTCTACATGCAAGAAACACGGATCTGAACAGACGGGCGGAAGGGAAACGTTTGTTTGGTTTCATTTTGTGTCGATTCGTTGGGTGACTAATGTTTTGTTGCATTCGTACCAAAATCGGTTTCGTTTTGTTTGCTCGTTTTTGACCGGATTGAAACTTTTCCAGTGGAGTTAAAGTATTCGAATCGAATTCAAATATCAAATCGATCCAAATCCATTGTGAGCAATATCTGGTTCTATTCTATTCAAAACCGAATTTCAGAAGACGGCTAAATTCTTTGTAGTTTATTCTATTTTTTTTTGTATTCTATTTTCTATTCTATTCTGCTTTACTCTATTCTGTCCAAATTCGAATTTCCAATACATTCAAAGTATTTGAATCTAATTCAAATCGAAAATATCGAATCAATCCGAATTCGTTGTGAAGAACAGCTGTTTCTATTCTATTCGCGATTTGACTTTCAGAAGACGGCTATATTTCTTCTGTTTTATTCTATTCTGTTCAAAATTCAAATTTCAGAAGATGTCTATATTCGTTCTATTCTATTCAAAATTCACATTTCCAACAGATTTGAAGTATTTGAATCAAATTAAACATTTAGCATAAATCTGAATTCATTGTGAACACTAGCTAGTTCTATTCTATTTGAATTTTGAAAGACAGCTATATTCTATTCTCTTCTATTCTATTCTAGTTTTTTCTATTCTGTTCTTTTCTATTCTGTTTTTATTTTATTCTTCTCTATTCTATTCATTTATATTGCACACCGTTCCTTTTTGTTCTGTTCTCTTCTAATCTATTCTAGCTTTTTTTATATTCTATTCTTTTATGTTCTGTTTTATTTCATTATTCTCTATTCTATTCTTTTATATTCTACGCTATTCCTTTTTATTCTATTCTCTTCTATTCTAATCTTTTCTAGTTTTTTTCTATTCTATTATGTTTTATTCTTCTCTTCTCTATTCTATTCCTTTATATTTCTACTCTATTCTTTTTTATTCTATTCTCTTCTTTTCTAATCTATTCTAGTTTTTTCTGTTCTATTCTATTTTTATTTTATTCTTCTCTGTTCTATTATTTTATATTCTATACTATTCCTTTTTATTCTATTCTCTTATAATCTATTCTAGTTTTTTTCTGTTCTATTCTTTTCTATTCTGTTTTATTTTATTCTTCTCTATTCTATTCATTTATATTCTACTCAATAACATTTTATTGTATTCTGTTCTCATTTATTTTATTACATTCTTTTCTAAATTCGAATTTCAGAAGATGGCTCTATGCATTCTGTTCTATTCCATTTTATTCTCTCCTCTTCTATTCTATTCAGATCTATTCTATTTTATTTCTAGTTTATTATTTTCTATTCATTTCTATTCTATTCTGTTTTATTCTATTCTATTCTTTTGTAAATTCAAATTTTGGAAGACGGCTATATTCTAACACTGATACACAAAGTGAAATCAATAATAGTCAGCAATGTGTTTATATTTAAAATTTGTTTTTGAATTTGATTTAAATTTGATTCAAATGATTTCTTATTCGGAGTCATTTAAATCTGCTACTAATAATATAAATTTGTTACTGATACATGCGAATCTCCTAATAACGATAATTTTGTCTAAACTTCGATGTCTAATATTGAAGTCCCGGACTTTTGTCCAAAATGAGGGCGCATCGAACTGCGGGGTGCTGCAGCATGTGGCGGGGCTCGTGACAAAACATGCGTGTTTGCGTTGTGGCGCATTTTTCAGAAAAAGGACGTCTTTCCCGCATTTCTCACATGTAGGGAAGACACTGAAATGAACGGGTTGCCCTTCATGGGATGAGTGGGAGGAGCCCACACTTGGTGTGCGAACCGAATTGAACAAGTGGAAAATTGATGATATCAGTTGTACTAATCAATAAGGCGATCCGGAGCCTAGACAGCGGGACGATGGATCCACTTCTGAGTATTTGTCGTGCAAAAAAAAAAAAAATCATTTTTGATATACTGTTTTGTGATTTTAATATTCAGAAATTAAAATTTGATCTTTTTACGTATCTGGCGCCATAACATAGACATGTGCAGAACAAAAGCATTCGTTTCGTTTCGTAATTTAAATCATTTTGTGCGATCACATTTGTTACATTCGTATTCGGAATTTGTTTATTCATTTTTTAATTCGACTGGAATTTTCAGAATTTGGTTGAATTGAATTAAATTTGACTGAATTCGGAGAATTTGAATCAGCATGCTAATTCGAATTTGTACTATTCAAAATTCAAATTTCGTTATATTCTTTCTATTTTATTTTATTCATATTTTTTCTATTCTATACTAATCTATTCAATTCAAATTATTTTATTAATTATTATATTATTTCTATTATTTTATTTTCAATTTTATTCAAATTTGAGAAAATGGTTATATTCTATTTTATTCTATTCTATGCTTTTATTTTCTATTCTTTTCTATTCTGTTCTTTTTTATTTTATTCCTTTATTTTCCATTCAATTTTGTTCTAGTCTTTTATTTTCTATTCTATTATTTTATTTTAAATGCTATTCTATTTTTTACTATTCTATTCTTTTCTATTCTAATCTTTTCTATTCTATTCTTATCTATTATTTTCTAATCTACTCTTTTATATTCTATTTCTTTAGTTTCTATTCCATTTTGTTCTATTCTTTTATTTTCTATTCTATTCTGTTTTATTCTATTCTATTCTTTTTTGGAAGGCGGATATATTCTATTTTATTCTATTATTTTATATTCTGTTATTATTTGCTCTTCTCTTCTCCCATGGCTTTTCCTCTCTTCTCTTCTCTTCTCCTCCCATGGTGGTCCTCTCTTCTCTTCTCTTCTCCTCCCATGGTGGTCCTCTCTTCTCTTCTCTTCTCTTCTCTTCTCTTCTGTTTTATTATTTTATATTCTATTTTATTATATTCTATTATTTTATATTCCTTTTAAAATTTCTGTTCTTTTTTTATTCTATTCTATTGGAATTTTAACTTTCGGAGTACAGTTATATTCTATTTTATTCTATTCTATTATTTTCTTTACTATTCTATTCTAATCTGTTCTTTTCTATTATATTCCTTTTTTTCTATTCTCTTCTATTATTTTATTTTCTATTCTATTCTGTTTCATTCTGTTCTATTCTTTTTGAAATTTTTTGAATTTTGGAAGGCAGCTATGTTCTATTTTGTTCTATTCTATTTTATTATTTATTATTCTATTTTCTTCTATTCTATTCTTTTATATTCTATTTTAGTCTTTTATTTTTTTTTATTCTATTTTATTATATTCTGTTACTTTCAATTATTTTCTATTCTGTTCTATTCCTTTATTTTTAATTAAATTTTATTATTTAATGTTTTTTAACTCGATCTCGTTTTCAAATTCAGTTTGAATTTCCTTTCATTATTTTAGTTACATAGTTAGTCTGGCTGAAAAAAGACAAAAGTCCATCCAGTTAAACCATTAAAAAAAATCGTTATAATCCGACACCCACAGTGTATCCAGAGGAAGGCAAAAAAAACAGCAAAGCACGATCCAATCTCCTCCTGCAGGGGAAAAAAACTCCTTCCTGACCCCCCGAGAGGATTTTCCCCGGATCTACTTTCCCTATAAATAATTTTGAATTTGTTTAAATCCGTTACTATTGTAATTCAGAAATTCTGATAGATCCGAATCTCCCGATAATGAATAATTTGTCCGAATTTTGATTTGGAACTAAACACCATGTGGGGGGGGGGGTGCCTGGAGTGCCCATCAGACCAACATTTTGGACATTCCAAAAAAAAAAGGGCAGTAAACCAGAAGCCTCAGCCAGAGGGGTGCACTCCCACTAGCCCCCCCCTCCAGGGAATGTGAGGTCAATGTGCCACGTATAATTTAGGGAACATTTATTTGAAAAAAAAAACGACAAAATGTAAAAAAGGAAAAAGAAGTATAAAAGGAAAAAAACGTTCTGCCTTTTTTTTGTTTTGTTCGTTGTCTGTCTCTCCATCATCTCCGATATTTGGGGTTCGCTGGTTTTCTATAAATATCAGTTCATCGAATTTTGTCACTTTCAGAAACCGTTCAGAAATATCCACATTGAAGAAAAATATATTTTAAAAATATTCTTCCCAAATATATTGACATATATTTGAAATACTACAATTTTGGCCGTATTCAATATATATACTGTATGTTGAAATGTGTTTTTTATATATTACAGAACATATGAAAAATATTTTTTTAAATATATATTTGTAAAATATATTCTTCAAATTTTTTTTGCATATAAAAAGGTCATTTTAACACATATTTTTACCTATATTTGTAAATGCTTTCCCAAAATGTAAGTTAAATTTATTTTTAAAGACATACATATATATATTGGAAAATGTATTTTTAAAAATATTTTTCATATAATTTGTAATAATATATTTAAAAAATATTCTTCCCAAATATAGTGACATATATTTGAAACACTAAAATTTTGGCCATATTCAATATATTTTAATATATATATACTGTATGTTGAAATGTGTTTTTTATATATTACAAAATATATGAAAAATATTTTTTAAAATATATATTTGTAAAATATATTCTTCAAATTTTTTTTTTACATATAAAAAGGTCATTTTAACACATATTTTTACATATATTTGTAAATGCTTTCCCAAAATGTAAATTAAATGTATTTTTAAAGACATACAGTGTATTGGAAAATGTATTTTTAAAAATATTTTTCATATATTTTGTAATAATGTATTTTAAAAATATTCTTCCCAAATATAATGACTTATATTCGAAACACTACAATTTTGGTCGTATTCAATATATTTAAAAATATATTATATATATATTTTATATATATATATATATATATATATATATATATATATATATATATATATATATATGTGTGTGTGTATAAATATATGGAATACGGCCAAAATAGTAGTCTTTCAAAATATTTTTCATATATTTTGTAATATATAAAAATGCATTTCAAAATACAGTATATATTAAATGTATTTATTTATTTATTTTAAACATATTGAATACGGCCAAAATTTTTATATTTCAAAGATGTGTCAATATATTTGGGAAGAATATTTTTAAAATATATTATTACAAAATATATGAAAAGTATTTTTAAAAATACATTTTCCAATACACTGTATGTCATTAAAAATACATTTAATCTACATTTTTGGAATGCATTTACAGATATATGAAAAAATATATCTTAAAATGACTTTTTTATATGTTAAACAAAATCTGAAGAATATATTTAAAAAAACATATTTTTAAAAATATTTTTCATATATATTGTAATATTTAAAAAACGCATTTCAACATGCAGTGTGTGTATATATATTAAATATAATTAAATACGGCCAAAATTGTAGTATTTTAGATATATTTTATATATATGTCAATATGTTTGGGTAGAATATTTTTCAAATATATTTAAAAAATATATATTTTCCTCCATGTGGGATGGGAAGTGGAGAGAAATTATTTGTTGCGTTTTACAAGTCGATGTAACATTTTCCTCCATTTGTTGGTTTCTGTTTTTTTGTATCGATGTGAAAAAGAAACAAATGTGTGTAACACGGAGGGGGGGGGGGGAGGGGGCGGAGCCGTCGCTGTGGCTTCACATCTCCCACCATGGAGGGAAATCATTCTGAGGAATGCAGATGTCGGGTACAATTTTCCCACGCGGGGCCACGGACCCCCCCCCCCCAATATGACACAGCAGATGCTGACGGCGCGGAAGTCGCAGTGAGGTGTCCCAGAGTGGCGGCATCGATTATTAGCTAGGGGGCCCTCAGTGTAGACTAGCTAGGGGGCCCTCAGTGTAGAATAGCTAGGGGGCCCTCAGTGTAGAATAGCTAGGGGGCCCTCAGTGTAGAATAGCTAGGGGGCCCTCAGTGTAGAATAGCTAGGGGGCCCTCAGTGTAGAATAGCTAGGGGGCCCTCAGTGTAGAAGAGCTAGGGGGCCCTCAGTGTAGAATAGCTAGGGGGCCCTCAGTGTAGAATAGCTAGGGGGCCCTCAGTGTAGAAGAGCTAGGGGGCCCTCAGTGTAGAGCAGCTAGGGGGCCCGCCATGTAGTCCCAGTATGTCAGGTGGCACACAGGTCGGTATTATGGTCCCGCCCATAGCTGTGGCGCAGTACGGAGGCACACAGGTCGGTATTATGATCCCGCCCATAGCTGTGGCACAGTACGGGGGCACACAGGTCGGTATTATGATCCCGCCCATAGCTGTGGCGCAGTACGGTGGCACACAGGTCAGTATTATGATCCCGCCCATAGCTGTGGCGCAGTACGGGGGCACACAGGTCGGTATTATGATCCCGCCCATAGCTGTGGCGCAGTACGGGGGCACACAGGTCGGTATTATGATCCCGCCCATAGCTGTGGCGCAGTACGGGGGCACACAGGTCGGTATTATGATCCCGCCCATAGCTGTGGCGCAGTACGGGGGCACACAGGTCGGTATTATGGTCCCGCCCATAGCTGGGGCGCAGTACGGTGGCACACAGGGCGGTATTATGATCCCACCCATAGTTGTGGCGCAGTACGGGGGCACACAGGGCGGTATTATGATCCCACCCATAGCTGTGGCACAGTACGGGGGCACACAGGTCGGTATTATGATCCCGCCATAGCTGTGGCGCAGTACGGGGGCACACAGGTCGGTATTATGATCCCACCCATAGCTGGGGCGCAGTACGGGGGCACACAGGTCAGTATTATGATCCCGCCCATAGCTGGGGAGCAGTACGGGGGCACACAGGTTGGTATTATGATCCCACCCATAGTTGTGGCGCAGTACGGTGGCACACAGGTCGGTATTATGATCCCGCCACAGCTGTGGTGCAGTACGGGGGCACACAGGTCGGTATTATGATCCCGCCCATAGCTGTGGCGCTGTACGGTGGCACACAGGTCAGTATTATGATCCCGCCTATAGCTGTGGCGCAGTAAGGTGGCACACAGGTCAGTATTATGGTCCCGCCCATAGCTGTGGCGCAGTACGGGGGCACACAGGTCGGTATTATGGTCCCGCCCATAGCTGTGGCGCAGTACGGGGGCACACAGGTCAGTATTATGATCCCGCCCATAGCTGTGGCGCAGTACGGTGGCACACAGGTCAGTATTATGGTCCCGCCCATAGCTGTGGCGCAGAACGGGGGCACACAGGTCAGTATTATGATCCCGCCCATAGCTGGGGCGCAGTACGGGGGCACACAGGTCGGTATTATGATCCCGCCCATAGCTGTGGCGCAGTACGGTGGCACACAGGTCAGTATTATGATCCCGCCCATAGCTGGGGCGCAGTACGGGGGCACACAGGTCGGTATTATGATCCCGCCCATAGCTGTGGCGCAGTACGGGGGCACACAGGTCGGTATTATGGTCCCGCCCATAGCTGTGGCGCAGTACGGGGGCACACAGGTCAGTATTATGATCCCGCCCATAGCTGGGGCGCAGTACGGGGGCACACAGGTCAGTATTATGATCCCGCCCATAGCTGGGGCGCAGTACGGGGGCACACAGGTCGGTATTATGATCCCGCCCATAGCTGTGGCGCAGTACGGTGGCACACAGGTCGGTATTATGATCCCACCATAGCTGTGGCGCAGTACGGGGGCACACAGGTCGGTATTATGATCCCACCCATAGCTGGGGCGCAGTACGGTGGCACACAGGTCAGTATTATGGTCCGCCCATAGCTGTGGCGCAGTACGGTGGCACACAGGTCGGTATTATGATCCCACCATAGCTGTGGCGCAGTACGGTGGCACACAGGTCGGTATTATGATCCCACCCATAGCTGGGGCGCAGTATGGGGGCACACAGGTCGGTATTATGATCCCGCCCATAGCTGTGGCGCAGTACGGTGGCACACAGGTCGGTATTATGGTCCCGCCCATAGCTGTGGCGCAGTACGGTGGTCTGCAGGTGTCAGGGCTCATATCTCCTTCCAGCTCTGTGCAGCTCAGACAGGCCACGTTTCACACAGGAAGGGCTCTGCAGTCTGTGGTCTGGTATGGCAGGTGAGATTGCAGCGCACAGACGGGGTGTATGGGGCGAGGCGGGGGAGGCAGGCGATGATGCTGCCGGTATTGAGGTTGGAAAGTCATGTCTGAACTCAGCGCCGTCTTCCTGTTTCCAACCAAGTCTGCACCCCTCCCCCGCCGGACAGGGCCCAGCGCAATCGGCTCCACGCTGCTTAACTAGTTGCTGACCGCAGATAGCCGAACGACAGCTACACTGCGGCCGGCCAGTCCTGGGAGGGGGTCATATGACGTCCTCCCAGAACGCGCTCTCCTGAGTGCCCCCGGAGATCTCCTATGGACACGGCTGATCACATGATGTGGTAAAAGGCCAATCACAGCGGCCTTTTACCACGTGATCAGCCGTGTCCAATGACAGCAGATCACCGGGAAATGCAATTGCTGCGTTTTCCTTGTGCTGTCAGAATGTGGGGAAAGTACTGCCGAGAACCCGCAGAGCAGGGATGGGTACCGATCATCAGTGCCACCCACCCGTGTCACCCACCTGTGCCCATCAGTGCCACCCACCAGTGCCACCCACCTGTGCCCATCAGTGCCACCCACCCGTGTCACCCACCTGTGCCCATCAGTGCCACCCACCTGTGCCCAGCAGTGCACCCACCAGTTCCACCCACCTGTGCCCATCAGTGCCACCCACCCGTGTCACCCACCTGTGCCCATCAGTGCCACCCACCTGTGCCCAGCAGTGCAGCCCGCCATTTCCACCCAACTATGCCCAGCAGTGCCACCCACCACTTCCACCCACTTGTGCCCAGCAGTGCCACCCACCACTTCCACCCACCTGTGCCCAGCAGTGCCACCCACCACTTCCACCCACCTGTGCCCAGTAGTGCCACCCACCTGTGTCACCTACCTGTGCCCATCAGTGCCACCCACCTGTGTCACCTACCTGTGCCCATCAGTGCCACCCACCTGTGTCACCTACCTGTGCCCATAAGGGCCAATCACCTGTGTTACCCACCTGTGCCCATCAGTGTCACCCACCTGTGCCCATCACTGCCACCCACCTGTGCCCATTAGTGCAGCCCAGCAGTTGCGCCAGTCAGTGCCACCAGTCAGTGCCCAGCAGTTCTACCTATCAGTGCCGCCTATCCGTGCCACCCACCTCATTAGTGCTGCCTATCAGTGCCCATCAGTGCCACATATCAGTGCTGCCTCATCAGCGCACATCAGTGAAGGAGAAAAATTACCTGTTTGCAAACTTTTATAATAGATACAAAGAAACCTTTTTTTTTTCCAAATTTTTTTAATCTTTTTTTGCTTATAGCGCAAAAAGTAACCCCCCCCCCCCCCCCCCCCCCCCCCCAGCGGGGAGGAAATACCACCAAAACAAAGCTCTATTTGTGTGAAAAAAAAATGATAAAAATTTCATATGGGTACAATCTTGTATGACCGCGCAATTGTCATTCAAAGTGCAACAGCGCTGAAAGCTGGAAATTGGCCTGGGCAGGAAGGGGGTAGAAGTGCCCTGTAGGCAGGAAGGGGGTAGAAGTGCCCGGTGGGCAGGAAGGGGGTAGAAGTGTCCTGTAGGCAGGAAGGGGGTAGAAGTGCCCTGTAGGCAGGAAGGGGGTAGAAGTGCCCTGTAGGCAGGAAGGGGGTAGAAGTGCCCTGTAGGCAGGAAGGGGGTAGAAGTGTCCTGTAGGCAGGAAGGGGGTAGAAGTGCCCGGTGGGCAGGAAGGGGGTAGAAGTGCCCTGTAGGCAGGAAGGGAGGAGAAGTGCCCGGTAGGCAGGAAGGGGGTAGAAGTGTCCTGTAGGCAGGAAGGGGGTAGAAGTGCCCGGTAGGCAGGAAGGGGGTAGAAGTGTCCGGTGGGCAGGAAGGGGGTAGAAGTGCCCTGTAGGCAGGAAGGGGGGAGAAGTGCCCGGTAGGCAGGAAGGGGGTAGAAGTGTCCTGTAGGCAGGAAGGGGGTAGAAGTGTCCTGTAGGCAGGAAGGGGGTAGAAGTGTCCTGTAGGCAGGAAGGGGGTAGAAGTGCCCTGTAGGCAGGAAGGGGGTAGAAGTGCCCTGTAGGCAGGAAGGGGGTAGAAGTGCCCGGTAGGCAGGAAGGGCGTAGAAGTCCCTGGGGGGCAGGAAGGGGGTAGAAGTGCTCGGTAGGCAGGAAGGGGGTAGAAGCACCCGGTAGGCAGGAAGGGGGTAGAGGTGCCTGGGGGGCAGGAAGGGGGCAGAAGTGCCTGGGGGGCAGGAAGGGGGTAGAAGCGCCCAGTAGGCAGGAAGGGGGTAGAAGTGCCTGGGGGGCAGGAAGGGGGTAGAAGTGCTCGGTAGGCAGGAAGGGGGTAGAAGCGCCCGGTAGGCAGGAAGGGGGTAGAAGTGTCCTGTAGGCAGGAAGGGGGTAGAAGCGCCCTGTAGGCAGGAAGGGGGTAGAAGTGCCCGGTGGGCAGGAAAGGGGGTAGAAGTGTCCGGTGGGCAGGAAGGGGGTAGAAGCACCCTGTAGGCAGGAAGGGGGTAGAAGTGCCTGGTGGGCAGGAAGGGGGTAGAAGTGCCCGGTAGGCAGGAAGGGGGTAGAAGCGCCCTGTAGGCAGGAAGGGGGTAGAAGTGTCCAGTGGGCAGGAAGGGGGTAGAGGTGCCCGGTAGGCAGGAAGGGGGTAGAAGTGCCCAGTAGGCAGGAAGGGGGTAGAAGTGCCCGGTGGGCAGGAAGGGGGTAGAAGTGTCCGGTAGGCAGGAAGGGGGTAGAAGTGTCTGGTGGGCAGGAAGGGGGTAGAAGCGCCCGGTGGGCAGGAAGGGGGTAGACGTCCCCGTTAGGCAGGAAAGGGGTAGAAGTGCCGGTAGGCAGGAAGGGGGTAGAAGTGTCCGGAAAGCAGGAAGGGGGTAGAAGTGCCCAGTGGGCAGGAAAGGGGGTAGAAGTGTCTGGTGGGCAGGAAGGGCGTAGAAGCGCCCTGTAGGCAGGAAGGGGGTAGAAGTGCCCGGTGGGCAGGAAGGGGGTAGAAGTGCCCGGTGGGCAGGAAGGGGGTAGAAGCGCCCTGTAGGCAGGAAGGGGGTAGAAGCGCCCAGTAGGCAGGAAGGGGGTAGAAGTGCCTGGGGGGCAGGAAGGGGGCAGAAGCGCCCGGTAGGCAGGAAGGGGGTAGAATTCCCTGGGGGGCAGGAAGGGGGTAGAAGTGCTCGGTAGGCAGGAAGGGGGTAGAAGCGCCCGGTAGGCAGGAAGGGGGTAGAAGTGTCCTGTAGGCAGGAAGGGGGTAGAAGTGTCCGGTAGGCAGGAAGGGGGTAGAAGTGTCCGGTAGGCAGGAAGGGGGTAGAAGTGCCCGGTAGGCAGGAAGGGGGTAGAAGCGCCCTGTAGGCAGGAAGGGGGTAGAAGTGCCTGGGGGGCAGGAAGGGGGCAGAAGCGCTCGGTAGGCAGGAAGGGGGTAGAAGTTTCCTGTAGGCAGGAAGGGGGTAGAAGCGCCCGGTAGGCAGGAAGGGGGTAGAAGTGCCTGGGGGGCAGGAAGGGGGTAGAAGCGCCCAGTAGGCTGGAAGGGGGTAGAAGCTGCCTGGGGGGCAGGAAGGGGGCAGAAGCGCCCGGTAGGCAGGAAGGGGGTAGAAGTCCCTGGGGGGCAGGAAGGGGGTAGAAGTGCTCGGTAGGCAGGAAGGGGGTAGAAGCGCCCGGTAGGCAGGAAGGGGGTAGAAGTGTCCTGTAGGCAGGAAGGGGGTAGAAGTGTCCGGTAGGCAGGAAGGGGGTAGAAGTGCCCGGTAGGCAGGAAGGGGGTAGAAGCACCCTGTAGGCAGGAAGGGGGTAGAAGTGTCCAGTAGGCAGGAAGGGGGTAGAAGTGCCCTGTAGGCAGTAAGGGGGTAGAAGTGTCCAGAAAGAAGGAAGGGGGTAGAAGTGTCCGGTGGGCAGGAAGGGGGTAGAAGCGCCCTGTAGGCAGGAAGGGGGTAGAAGTGTCCAGTGGGCAGGAAGGGGGTAGGAGTGTCCGGTGGGCAGGAAGGGGGTAGAAGCACCCTGTAGGCAGGAAGGGGGTAGAAGTGTCCGGTGGGCAGGAAGGGGGTAGAAGTGTCCTGTAGGCAGGAAGGGGGTAGAAGTGCCCGGTAGGCAGGAAGGGGGTAGAAGCGCCCGGTAGGCAGGAAGGGGGTAGAAGTGTCCTGTAGGCAGGAAGGGGGTAGAAGTGTCCGGTAGGCAGGAAGGGGGTAGAAGTGCCCGGTAGGCAGGAAGGGGGTAGAAGCGCCCTGTAGGCAGGAAGGGGGTAGAAGTGTCCAGTAGGCAGGAAGGGGGTAGAAGTGCCCTGTAGGCAGTAAGGGGGTAGAAGTGTCCAGAAAGAAGGAAGGGGGTAGAAGTGTCCGGTGGGCAGGAAGGGGGTAGAAGTGTCCTGTAGGCAGGAAGGGGGTAGAAGTGCCCGGTAGGCAGGAAGGGGGTAGAAGCGCCCTGTAGGCAGGAAGGGGGTAGAAGTGTCCAGTGGGCAGGAAGGGGGTAGAGGTGCCCGGTAGGCAGGAAGGGGGTAGAAGTGCCCGGTAGGCAGGAAGGGGGTAGAAGTGTCCGGTAGGCAGGAAGGGGGTAGAAGTGTCTGGTGGGCAGGAAGGGGGTAGAAGCGCCCGGTGGGCAGGAATGGGGTAGACGTCCCCAGTAGGCAGGAAAGGGGTAGAAGTGCCGGTAGGCAGGAAGGGGGTAGAAGTGTCCGGAAAGCAGGAAGGGGGTAGAAGTGCCCGGTGGGCAGGAAGGGGGTAGAAGCGCCCGGTGGGCAGGAATGGGGTAGACGTCCCCAGTAGGCAGGAAAGGGGTAGAAGTGCCGGTAGGCAGGAAGGGGGTAGAAGTGTCCGGAAAGCAGGAAGGGGGTAGAAGTGCCCGGTGGGCAGGAAGGGGGTAGAAGTGCCCTGTAGGCAGGAAGGGGGGAGAAGTGCCCGGTAGGCAGGAAGGGGGTAGAAGTGTCCTGTAGGCAGGAAGGGGGTAGAAGTGTCATGTAGGCAGGAAGGGGGTAGAAGTGTCCTGTAGGCAGGAAGGGGGTAGAAGTGCCCGGTAGGCAGTAAGGGGGTAGAAGTGCCCGGTAGGCAGGAAGGGGGTAGAAGCGCCCGGTAGGCAGGAAGGGGGTAGAAGTGTCCTGTAGGCAGGAAGGGGGTAGAAGTGTCCTGTAGGCAGGAAGGGGGTAGAAGTGCCCTGTAGGCAGGAAGGGGGTAGAAGTGCCCTGTAGGCAGGAAGGGGGTAGAAGTGCCCGGTAGGCAGGAAGGGCGTAGAAGTCCCTGGGGGGCAGGAAGGGGGTAGAAGTGCTCGGTAGGCAGGAAGGGGGTAGAAGCACCCGGTAGGCAGGAAGGGGGTAGAGGTGCCTGGGGGGCAGGAAGGGGGCAGAAGTGCCTGGGGGGCAGGAAGGGGGTAGAAGCGCCCAGTAGGCAGGAAGGGAGTAGAAGTGCCTGGGGGGCAGGAAGGGGGTAGAAGTGCTCGGTAGGCAGGAAGGGGGTAGAAGCGCCCGGTAGGCAGGAAGGGGGTAGAAGTGTCCTGTAGGCAGGAAGGGGGTAGAAGCGCCCTGTAGGCAGGAAGGGGGTAGAAGTGCCCGGTGGGCAGGAAAGGGGGTAGAAGTGTCCGGTGGGCAGGAAGGGGGTAGAAGCACCCTGTAGGCAGGAAGGGGGTAGAAGTGCCTGGTGGGCAGGAAGGGGGTAGAAGTGCCCGGTAGGCAGGAAGGGGGTAGAAGTGTCCAGTGGGCAGGAAGGGGGTAGAGGTGCCCGGTAGGCAGGAAGGGGGTAGAAGTGCCCAGTAGGCAGGAAGGGGGTAGAAGTGCCCGGTGGGCAGGAAGGGGGTAGAAGTGTCCGGTAGGCAGGAAGGGGGTAGAAGTGTCTGGTGGGCAGGAAGGGGGTAGAAGCGCCCGGTGGGCAGGAAGGGGGTAGACGTCCCCGTTAGGCAGGAAAGGGGTAGAAGTGCCGGTAGGCAGGAAGGGGGTAGAAGTGTCCGGAAAGCAGGAAGGGGGTAGAAGTGCCCAGTGGGCAGGAAGGGGGTAGAAGTGCCCAGTGGGCAGGAAAGGGGGTAGAAGTGTCTGGTGGGCAGGAAGGGCGTAGAAGCGCCCTGTAGGCAGGAAGGGGGTAGAAGTGCCCGGTGGGCAGGAAGGGGGTAGAAGTGCCCGGTGGGCAGGAAGGGGGTAGAAGCGCCCTGTAGGCAGGAAGGGGGTAGAAGCGCCCAGTAGGCAGGAAGGGGGTAGAAGTGCCTGGGGGGCAGGAAGGGGGCAGAAGCGCCCGGTAGGCAGGAAGGGGGTAGAATTCCCTGGGGGGCAGGAAGGGGGTAGAAGTGCTCGGTAGGCAGGAAGGGGGTAGAAGCGCCCGGTAGGCAGGAAGGGGGTAGAAGTGTCCTGTAGGCAGGAAGGGGGTAGAAGTGTCCGGTAGGCAGGAAGGGGGTAGAAGTGTCCGGTAGGCAGGAAGGGGGTAGAAGTGCCCGGTAGGCAGGAAGGGGGTAGAAGCGCCCTGTAGGCAGGAAGGGGGTAGAAGTGCCTGGGGGGCAGGAAGGGGGCAGAAGCGCTCGGTAGGCAGGAAGGGGGTAGAAGTTTCCTGTAGGCAGGAAGGGGGTAGAAGCGCCCGGTAGGCAGGAAGGGGGTAGAAGTGCCTGGGGGGCAGGAAGGGGGTAGAAGCGCCCAGTAGGCTGGAAGGGGGTAGAAGCTGCCTGGGGGGCAGGAAGGGGGCAGAAGCGCCCGGTAGGCAGGAAGGGGGTAGAAGTCCCTGGGGGGCAGGAAGGGGGTAGAAGTGCTCGGTAGGCAGGAAGGGGGTAGAAGCGCCCGGTAGGCAGGAAGGGGGTAGAAGTGTCCTGTAGGCAGGAAGGGGGTAGAAGTGTCCGGTAGGCAGGAAGGGGGTAGAAGTGCCCGGTAGGCAGGAAGGGGGTAGAAGCACCCTGTAGGCAGGAAGGGGGTAGAAGTGTCCAGTAGGCAGGAAGGGGGTAGAAGTGCCCTGTAGGCAGGAAGGGGGTAGAAGTGTCCAGTGGGCAGGAAGGGGGTAGGAGTGTCCGGTGGGCAGGAAGGGGGTAGAAGCACCCTGTAGGCAGGAAGGGGGTAGAAGTGTCCAGTGGGCAGGAAGGGGGTAGGAGTGTCCGGTGGGCAGGAAGGGGGTAGAAGCACCCTGTAGGCAGGAAGGGGGTAGAAGTGTCCGGTGGGCAGGAAGGGGGTAGAAGTGTCCTGTAGGCAGGAAGGGGGTAGAAGTGCCCGGTAGGCAGGAAGGGGGTAGAAGCGCCCGGTAGGCAGGAAGGGGGTAGAAGTGTCCTGTAGGCAGGAAGGGGGTAGAAGTGTCCGGTAGGCAGGAAGGGGGTAGAAGTGCCCTGTAGGCAGGAAGGGGGTAGAAGCGCCCTGTAGGCAGGAAGGGGGTAGAAGTGTCCAGTAGGCAGGAAGGGGGTAGAAGTGCCCTGTAGGCAGTAAGGGGGTAGAAGTGTCCAGAAAGAAGGAAGGGGGTAGAAGTGTCCGGTGGGCAGGAAGGGGGTAGAAGTGTCCTGTAGGCAGGAAGGGGGTAGAAGTGCCCGGTAGGCAGGAAGGGGGTAGAAGCGCCCTGTAGGCAGGAAGGGGGTAGAAGTGTCCAGTGGGCAGGAAGGGGGTAGAGGTGCCCGGTAGGCAGGAAGGGGGTAGAAGTGCCCGGTAGGCAGGAAGGGGGTAGAAGTGTCCGGTAGGCAGGAAGGGGGTAGAAGTGTCTGGTGGGCAGGAAGGGGGTAGAAGCGCCCGGTGGGCAGGAATGGGGTAGACGTCCCCAGTAGGCAGGAAAGGGGTAGAAGTGCCGGTAGGCAGGAAGGGGGTAGAAGTGTCCGGAAAGCAGGAAGGGGGTAGAAGTGCCCGGTGGGCAGGAAGGGGGTAGAAGCGCCCTGTAGGCAGGAAGGGGGTAGAAGTGCCCGGTGGGCAGGAAGGGGGTAGAAGCGCCCGGTGGGCAGGAAGGGGGTAGAAGTGCCCGGTGGGCAGGAAGGGGGTAGAAGCGCCCTGTAGGCAGGAAGGGGGTAGAAGTGCCCGGTGGGCAGGAAGGGGGTAGAAGTGCCCGGTGGGCAGGAAGGGGGTAGAAGCGCCCGGTAGGCAGGAAGGGGGTAGAAGCGCCCTGTAGGCAGGAAGGGGGTAGAAGTGCCTAGTGGGCAGGAAGGGGGTAGAAGTGTCCGGTAGGCAGGAAGGGGGTAGAAGTGTCCTGTAGGCAGGAAGGGGGTAGAAGTGCCCTGTAGGCAGGAAGGGGGTAGAAGTGCCCTGTAGGCAGGAAGGGGGTAGAAGTGCCCTGTAGGCAGGAAGGGGGTAGAAGTGCCTGGTAGGTGAAGGGTTAAAGACATACATTGCAGCTGACCGGGCCCCAGGTATGGCGCCTGCATTCCTTTTCTCCTGGTGATCCTGCCAGTAACACACTTCCTCTCTTAGGGTGACAACACTCACTGCGCTGTATCCATGGAGGAGCAGCGTTGTCACCCCAGCATGGACCCCCACTCTGCAATCACCTCATTTTCCCCATTACATGGGGGGTGGGGGGGGGGGATAGGAAGACACCGATGTTTGTGATATCAGTTCAGCTCACAGGAAGTGACAAGGGCAGTGGATGTCTGGCAGGATCAACACATAGTCTATTTCTTTCTATCCTATAGTATTCTGTTCTATTCTGTTCTATTCTATCCTATCCCTTTCTATTCTATTTTATTATTTTCAATACTATATTATTTGATTCTATTCTAGTATATTCTTTTCGGCTATAATCTATTCTTTATTATTCTATTCTATTTTATTCTTTTCCTTTCTATAGTATTCTATTCTGTTGTATTCTATTCTATTCCTTTCTGTTCCGTTTTATTCTTTTCCATTCTATATTATTTTATTCTATTCTTTATTATTCTATTCTCTTTTATTCTATCCCTTTCTCTTCTATTTTATTCTTTTCCATTATATAGTATTCTATTCTATTCCTTTCTGTTCCATGTTATTCTTTTCCGTTTTATAGTATTTTATTCTATTCTAATCTATTCTTTATTATTTGTATTCTATTCTGTTTTATTTAATTCTATTCTATGCCTTTCTATTGTATTTTATTCTTTTCCATTTTATATTATTCTATTCTATTCTAGTATATTCTATGCGGTTCTAATCTATTCTTTTTATTCTATCCCTTTCTATTCTATTTTATTTTTTTCCATTCAATAGTATTCTATTCTTTTCTGTTTCATTTTATTCTTTTCCATCCTATATTATTTTATTCTATTCTAATCTATTCTTTATTTTTCGATTCTATTCTGTTTTATTTAATTCTATTCTATCCCTTTCTATTGCATTTTATTTTCCATTCTATAGTATTCTATTCTATTCTGTTCTATTCTCTTCTATGCTATCCCTTTCTATTTCATTTTATTTATTCATTCTATATTATTCTATTCTATTCTAGTGTATTCTATTCTGTTCAAATCTATTCTTTATTATTCTATTCTGTTTTATTCTATCCCTTTCTATTATATTTTATTTTCCATTCTATAGTATTCTATTCGGTTGTATTCTATTCTATTCCTTTCTGCTCCATTTTATTCTTTTCCGTTCTATATTATTCTATTATATTCTGTTCTAATCTATTCTTTATTATTCTTTTCTATTTAATTGAATTCTATTCTATCCCTTTCTATTGTATTTTATTCTTTTCCATTCTATATTTTTCTATTCTACTCTAGTATATTCTATTCAGTTCTAATATATGCTTTATTATTCTATTCTGTTTTATTTAGTTCTGTTCTATCCCATTCTATTGTATTTCATTCTTTCCATTCTATATTTTTCTATTCTATTCTAGTATATTCTATTGTGTTCTAACCTATGCTTTACTATTCTATTCTGTTTTATTCTAGTATATTCTATCTCTTTCTATTCCATTTTATTCTTTTCCATTCTATATTATTATATTGTATTCTTTTCTATTTTAGTAGCTTCTATTCTGTTTTATTCTGTTATTTTCTATTCTATTCTCTTCTATTTTATTATATTCTATATAGCAGCCTAAGCATGAATCATCATCTGTATTTATTTTGGATTGGTTGGAATGTGTACTATGGTGGTTTGGAAATTTGGATGCATCCGACTCTCCGAATGACGGAAATTTTGTGCGATTTTCGATTCGTAACGAAACATGTCGCTGTGACATAAATGTACAGATCTGAGTAGATAAGATGTGACCTGTAGAAAATATGACAACGTAAATCTAGTTCATTCCGTGTCATTAAAGAAATATTCAGTCCTAGGTACTCAGACACAGATGGTCACCAATTAGCATCTGAAAAGACAGAGCAGCTTCCTCAGGCTGGAAGTGAAACCTGGGGGCCAATAAGGTTTGTCACGTTCTGGGGAAACCGGGAAGGAAATGATTGGAGACAGGTTGGCTTCATGACCGCGGGAGACCAGAGCTTTGAAGTATATCGGGGGATCAAAGGAAATGTTTCATCTCTCATAAAAGCTAAAATATTAGTTGCAGAGAGATGAAACTACTTCCTTCTGATGGGACACTCTCTGGGTTACATCGGCATATAAAAACCGTATTTGTGGATTAGGTAGAATGCCAGAAAAATGCAGGAAATGGTTAGGTGGCGCTGGAGTGCGACAGCCGAACAGTGATTGGTACTGTCGTGATCGGGCCGATGCGCTGGTGTCGGAAATCCAATCCCCGACTTGGTGTTTCAAGACGGTCTTGGTCCGATTGAACTTGGGCAGGTCAGCACCCAGAGCATCCTGTGGGGGGGTACAGGAACACCCCCCAGAAGCAATTGGCCAAGGACTAATGTCCCGCCTACGTCCATATCCCCATAAATGGAGTACCCGGACACTGGGACATTTGTGATTCGTACGGAGCTGGTCGATCGACTGACGGATTGCTGACGCTCTGACTTGCTCCAGTCGCAGGATAGACCTCGGTAAACGTTTTATTCTGTTTTATTCCCTTTTTATTTTATAGTGAAGTCATTTGTGTGTCTTCTCGTATTTCTGTAACTTTTTATACTTTGTACGTATTTTATGCTCCGCCCACTTTCGGGAAATTAAATCTTAAAATTAATTAGTGACATCTGTGTATTTAAGCTCGGGCTCATATCTCCGGAGAGATTAGATTGGAGAGATTGGATTGGAGAGATTAGATTGTATCGTACTAGTGCCTTTAAACGCTCGGTCAAGCTCATTGCCAATCTGTATGCAATTGCACTGTGTGTGGGCAGATTGCGTGCAGATTGTAAAGGTAACAGATCGACCAGATGTAGATCTGTGTGTGTGGTGTCCCAGCAGACCGTTCTGTGGATAATCTGTTGGGTTGTGGCAGGCTACATTTTGTGGTGTGTCTGGTGAGGGGGTGTGTGGGGGAGGGGTGTGTCTGGTGCGGGGGAGGGGTGTGGACAGTGGAAGGGTGATAACACCGGGGTTCAAGCTGTAGGATAGCTGGAGGGACTCTAGAAGGGTGTAATTACTAAGCTGCTCCTCAACTCTAATCAGTGCACCAGATTGTATGTAAGATTTGTATCTGCCAGTGTGTGGTCAGCCATCTGGATTGGAGTGGAGTCTCCCTCCGGTGGTGGGCAGAGGTAGTGCGGCTGTGGAAGGATATCACGGCTGATCTTACATACGGTTTTATATATTCAGTTGCGTCCCCTTTATTCCCTCGTACCCCCAGTCACGGCCGCACGTGCGCTCCTCGGTTAGCTAGTCGCTGTGGGCGTGGCGTGTGGGGAATCCATGACAGTCGCACGTGTCTAGTTCCCGCTGCCCATAATGGCGGCACGGGGCCGCAGACCCTGCAGTGAAATGGTTGATTTGGGGGCTCCTGTGGGGGTGGGAGGATGCTGAGGATAAATCTCTCCCCTCACCCGCTTTAATTCCTCCAATAGGAGCGGCCGTGGTGACAGCGACACCGAAACCCTACGCCATGGATACCGCGGTGCAGCTGGACATCCCCAACTGCCACTTCCTGGAGGCGGACTCTGTGGAGTGGAAGCGGGACAACGTACGTCTGCGCAGGAAGAGGCCGACAGATACTCTGCAGACGGACCCGGACCCGGCGTGTGGCTGCAGAATCCTTTCCAACGGAGCGCTGCACCTCCAACGCCTGGAGAGGGAAGGAGAGGCGATCTACGCCGTGCTGGTGCATGACAAGGGGGGACTGCTGAAGTGTAACGAGTCCATGACCGTCATCGGCCAATGTGAGTGACACCAAATGATGGCTATGACTACAGGTATTACCGCAGAGGGGAGCTCATCCTCCAGACCGGATCATAATGATCGGAAAGTGCCCCATCATTGGTGTCAGTGGGAGGAATAGTGCCCCATCATTGGTGTCAGTGGGAGGAATAGTGCCCCATCATTGGTGTCAGTGGGAGGAATAGTGCCCCATCATTGGTGTCAGTGGGAGGAATAGTGTCCCGTCATTGGTGTCAGTGGGAGGAATAGTGCCCCATCATTGGTGTCAGTGGGAGGAATAGTGCCCCGTCATTGGTGTCAGTGGGAGGAATAGTGTCCCATCATTGGTGTCAGTGGGAGGAATAGTGCCCCATCATTGGTGTCAGTGGGAGGAATAGTGCCCCATCATTGGTGTCAGTGGGAGGAATAGTGTCCCGTCATTGGTGTCAGTGGGAGGAATAGTGCCCCATCATTGGTGTCAGTGGGAGGAATAGTGCCCCGTCATTGGTGTCAGTGGGAGGAATAGTGCCCCGTCATTGGTGTCAGTGGGAGGAATAGTGCCCCATCATTGGTATCAGTGGGAGGAATAGTGTCCCGTCATTGGTGTCAGTGGGAGGAATAGTGCCCCATCATTGGTGTCAGTGGGAGGAATAGTGCCCCATCATTGTTATCAGTGGGAGGAATAGTGCCCCATCATTGGTGTCAGTGGGAGGAATAGTGCCCCATCATTGGTGTCAGTGGGAGGAATAGTGTCCCATCATTGGTGTCAGTGGGAGGAATAGTGTCCCATCATTGGTGTCAGTGTGAGGAATAGTGCCCCGTCATTGGTGTCAGTGGGAGGAATAGTGCTCCATCATTGGTGTCAGTGGGAGGAATAGTGTCCCGTCATTGGTGCCAGTGGTAGGAATAGTGCCCCATCATTGGTGTCAGTGGGAGGAATAGTGCCCCATCATTGGTGTCAGTGGGAGGAATAGTGCCCCATCATTGGTGTCAGTGGGAGGAATAGTGTCCCATCATTGGTGTCAGTGGGAGGAATAGTGTCCCATCATTGGTGTCAGTGGGAGGAATAGTGCCCCATCATTGGTGTCAGTGGGAGGAATAGTGCCCCATCATTGGTGTCAGTGGGAGGAATAGTGCCCCATCATTGGTGTCAGTGGGAGGAATAGTGTCCCATCATTGGTGTCAGTGGGAGGAATAGTGCCCCATCATTGGTGTCAGTGGGAGGAATAGTGCCCCATCATTGGTGTCAGTGGGAGGAATAGTGCCCCATCATTGGTGTCAGTGGGAGGAATAGTGCTCCATCATTGGTGTCAGTGGGAGGAATAGTGCCCCATCATTGGTGTCAGTGGGAGGAATAGTGCTCCATCATTGGTGTCAGTGGGAGGAATAGTGCCCCATCATTGGTGTCAGTGGGAGGAATAGTGCCCCATCCTTGGTGTCAGTGGGAGGAATAGTGCCCCATCATTGGTGTCAGTGGGAGGAATAGTGTCCCATCATTGGTGTCAGTGGGAGGAATAGTGTCCCATCATTGGTGTCAGTGGGAGGAATAGTGCCCCATCATTGGTGTCAGTGGGAAGAATAGTGCCCCATCATTGGTGTCAGTGGGAGGAATAGTGCCCCATCATTGGTGTCAGTGGGAGGAATAGTGTCCCATCATTGGTGTCAGTGGGAGGAATAGTGCCCCATCATTGGTATCAGTGGGAGGAAAAGTGCCCCGTCATTGGTGTCAGTGGGAGGAATAGTGCCCCATCATTGGTGTCAGTGGGAAGAATAGTGCCCCATCATTGGTGTCAGTGGGAGGAATAGTGCCCCATCATTGGTGTCAGTGGGAGGAATAGTGCTCCATCATTGGTGTCAGTGGGAGGAATAGTGCCCCATCATTGGTGTCAGTGGGAGGAATAGTGCTCCATCATTGGTGTCAGTGGGAGGAATAGTGCCCCATCATTGGTGTCAGTGGGAGGAATAGTGCCCCATCCTTGGTGTCAGTGGGAGGAATAGTGCCCCATCATTGGTGTCAGTGGGAGGAATAGTGTCCCATCATTGGTGTCAGTGGGAGGAATAGTGCCCCATCATTGGTGTCAGTGGGAGGAATAGTGCCCCATCATTGGTGTCAGTGGGAAGAATAGTGCCCCATCATTGGTATCAGTGGGAGGAAAAGTGCCCCGTCATTGGTGTCAGTGGGAGGAATAGTGCCCCATCATTGGTGTCAGTGGGAAGAATAGTGCCCCATCATTGGTGTCAGTGGGAGGAATAGTGCCCCATCATTGGTGTCAGTGGGAGGAATAGTGCTCCATCATTGGTGTCAGTGGGAGGAATAGTGCCCCATCATTGGTGTCAGTGGGAGGAATAGTGCCCCATCATTGGTGTCAGTGGGAGGAATAGTGCCCCATCATTGGTGTCAGTGGGAAGAATAGTGCCCCATCATTGGTGTCAGTGGGAGGAATAGTGCCCCATCATTGGTGTCAGTGGGAGGAATAGTGCTCCATCATTGGTGTCAGTGGGAGGAATAGTGCCCCATCATTGGTGTCAGTGGGAGGAATAGTGCCCCATCATTGGTGTCAGTGGAACAAAGAGTGCCTCCTGGTTGCCTACTGGCCTGACACAAGTATTACAGTCTTTCTGATCAGCAGTGTGGATCCGGGGCTTAGATTTGGGTGTATAAAATGACAAAATCAGCAGATCCTGGAAAAGCCCCCCCCCCCCAGAAATGTCCCCCATGTTGTCATGTTACAATGTATCCCCCCCATGTTGTCATGTTACAATGTATCCCCCCCCCATGTTGTCATGTTACAATGTATCCCCCCCATGTTGTCATGTTACAATGTATCCCCCCCATGTTGTCATGTTACAATGTATCCCCCCCCCATGTTGTCATGTTACAATGTATCCCCCCCATGTTGTCATGTTACAATGTATCCCCCCCCATGTTGTCATGTTACAATGTATCCCCCCCATGTTGTCATGTTACAATGTATCCCCCCCCCATGTTGTCACGTTACAATGTATTCCCCTCATGTTGTCATGTTACAATGTATCCCCCCCATGTTGTCATGTTACAATGTATCCCCCCCATGTTGTCATGGTACAATGTATCCCCCCCATGTTGTCATGTTACAATGTATCCCCCCCATGTTGTCATGTTACAATGTATCCCCCCCATGTTGTCACGTTACAATGTATCCCCCCCATGTTGTCACGTTACAATGTATCCCCCCCATGTTGTCATGTTACAATGTATCCCCCCCCCATGTTGTCATGGTACAATGTATCCCCCCCCATGTTGTCATGTTACAATGTATCCCCCCCCATGTTGTCATGTTACAATGTATCCCCCCATGTTGTCATGTTACAATGTATCCCCCCATGTTGTCATGTTACAATGTATCCCTCCCCCATGTTGTCATGTTACAATGTATCCCTCCCCCATGTTGTCATGGTACAATGTATCCCCCCCCATGTTGTCATGTTACAATGTATCCCCCCCCCATGTTGTCATGTTACAATGTATCCCCCCCCATGTTGTCATGTTACAATGTATCCCCCCATGTTGTCATGTTACAATGTATCCCCCCATGTTGTCATGTTACAATGTATCCCCCCATGTTGTCATGTTACAATGTATCCCCCCATGTTGTCATGTTACAATGTATCCCCCCATGTTGTCATGTTACAATGTATCCCCCCCATGTTGTCATGTTACAATGTATCCCCCCCATGTTGTCATGTTACAATGTATCCCCCCCTTGTTGTCATGTTACAATGTATCCCCCCCCCATGTTGTCATGTTACAATGTATCCCCCCCATGTTGTCATGTTACAATGTATCCCCCCCATGTTGTCATGTTACAATGTATCCCCCCCCATGTTGTCATGTTACAATGTATCTATTGAGATTGGATGTGATGGACCAACACAAAGCGGCACATAATTGTGAAGTGGAAGGAATATGAGAAATGGTTCCAACATTTGTGACCAATAAATCTGTGAGAAGTGTGGGGAACATTTTTATTCGGCCCCCCGGAGTCAATACTTTGTAGGACCCCCTTTGGTTGCCATTCCAGCTGCAAGTCTTTTTGGGGATGTCTCTTTGCACATCTAGAGAGGGACATTTCTGCCCGTTCTTCTTTGCAGAATCCCTCAAGCAGTCAGATTGGATGGAGGACGTCTGGGAACAGCAATTTTCAGGTCAGGCCACAGATTCTCCATTGGATTTGGGTCTGGACTGTGATTGGGCCATTCTAACACATGAAGATGCTTTGATCGGAACCATTCCATTGTAGCTCTGGCTGGATGTTTCGGGTTGTTGTCCTGCTGGAAGGGGAACCTCCGCCCCGGTCTCAAGTCTTCTGCAGACTCTAACAGGTCTTCTTCTAAGATTGCCCTGTATTTGGCTCCATCCATCTTCCCATCAACTCTGACCAGCTTCCCTGTCCCTGCTGAAGAGAAGCATCCCCACCACATGATGCTACCACCACCATGTTTCACGGTGGGGATGGTGTGTTCAGGGGGATGGGCAGTGTTAGTTTTCTCCCACACATAGCATTTTGCTTTTAGGCCGTAAAGTCCCATGTTGGTCTCCTCTGACCAGAACCCCTTCTTCCACATGTTTGCTGTTTCCCCCACATGGCTCCTTGCAAACTGCAAACGGGACTTCTTATGGCTTTCCTCCAACAATGGCTCCTTCTTGTCACTCCTCCATAAAGGACAGATTTGTGGAGTGACGACTAATAGTTGTCCTGAGGACAGATTCCCCCCCTGAGCTGTGATCTCTGCAGCTCCTCCAGAGTTCCCATGAGCCTCTTGGCTGCTTCTCTGATGAATGCTCTCCTTGCCCGGCCTGTCAGTTTAGGTGGACGGCCATGTCTTGGTAGTTTGGCAGTTGTGCCGTACTCCTCCCGTTGTCGGAGGATGGATTGAACCCAGCGCTCCGTGAGATGGGCAAAGATTGGGAGATGTTTTATAACCTAACCCTGCTTTATACTTCTTCACGACTTTATCCCTGACCTGTCTGGTGTGTTCCTTGGCCTTCATGATGCGGTTTGTTCACTAATGTTCTCTAACAAACCTCTGAGGACTTCACAGAACAGCTGGATTTATACTGAGATCACATGACACACTGAGGGGGGGGGGGCTCTATGTACTAATCAGGTGACTTCCGAAGGCAGTCACCTTTTGGGGTAGCAGCACCACCCCTGTCATTATATAAGCAGTCCATACGTCGACAAGAAACATGCTGAATGGGGGAGAGAGTTCATGAAGGAGAGGCAAGCTCATGACTGTGCTTCATCTTTCACAGGCTGGGGGGGCAGGTCCATGAGACCCGGGCTCAGAGAAAGTGGTTCAAATGATTTTAGGATCTGAGGACATCTAATGGCAGAAAAAAAGTACTGCAGGGGGGGAATCTTTGGGTTGAAGGTAAATATTACAGCAGGGGATGTGTGGCTTAGCGGTGGAGTAAAGCTACACACCACCAGACCTCTGCATTACCGGGAGGGAAAACCTTTCACGAAACTGCACCAGGGCTACTTCTCACCAATGACAAAAAAAATAAAGAGGACAGAAATATTGACCGAATTGACCCCACCTAGGTCAGACATCCGATAGTTCTTCTCTTCTTCATAGTTAAAAGCCAACCCTGCTGACCTAGACTCTGCCGCAATGGGCCTGAGAGGGAGATAAGTGTGGATGAGAGCCAACCCTGATGATTCCATAGCACAGAGTAACAGGAAGCAAGTCCAGTGTCACCTTCTCCGTCCCTCCACCTTACTAGCTCTCCCACAGGTTCAGGTTCTTCAGGCACCTGATCATCTCTGCAGGCAAAAGTCCAACCTCCTTATCACTTTCCTCCCTACTAGAACAGAACTTGAAACTATGGTCAGCAAGATGGAGTCCAACTTCAAGGCTGGGGTGGACAGTAATTCCGATATAGACAGCAGGGTCACCAACCTGAAGGGTGGACATCTTTCTACAGAAGAACATCGGAACTCTCTGGAAGCTTTGCACCACAACCGCTAACGGTGGTTCTCCCAATTCCAGCTACGATGCAGAGAACCGCTACTGTAATGTCTTTTCTAATTGGAGGAACCACCAATGGAGCCCCAGTGAACCACAAGCCCAGGAAACTCCTCTCCTAACCATGTGAAGGATGTCCTTTGCCATGAACAAGGAGATTCTGTGCCAAGTGTGGCAACAGGGTTGTACGTCTATTGATGGAGCCCAAATTCATATCCTCTCTGATCTTTCTGCCATTCGCTATGCATGCAGCACCTCATGAAACCTTTCCTGGAAAAGAACCCAAAGACCCGTTGCATCTCACAAGTGGGGCTACCCTTTCCACTTGATAATCCGCAAGCAAGGCACGCCTTTTTGTACTTTGTTCACCTCCTCGGCAACCAGCACTATCTGCTTACAGTTGAAAGAAAAAGTATGTGAACCCCTTGGGATTCCATGGAGTTTTGCATGAATTGGGCATAAAATGTGCTCTGAACGTCATCTAAGTCACAACAATAGAAGAACACAGTCTGCTGAACATAATACTACACAAACATTAGATGTTGCCATGGTTTAATTGCACATAACATGTAAACATTCACAGTGCAGGGAGGAAAAAGTATGTGAGGCCCTAGCTTAATGACTTCTCCCAGAGCTAATTGGAGCCAGGAGTGAGCCAACCTTGACTCCAATCAGTGTGATGATATTGGATGTGTTGCTGACACCTGTTTTGGGTTTACTGGTTTCAAGAAGCACTGTCTGATGTGAACCATGCCTCGCAGAAAAGAGCTCTCAGAAGACCTACCATCAAGAATTGTTGACTTGCATGAAGCTGGAAAGGGTCACAAAAGTATCTCCTTGAGCCTTGATGTTCCTGTGTCCACGGTAAGGCAGACTGTCTACAAATGGAGAAAGTTTAGCACTGTTGATACTCTCCCTAGACGTGGTCGTCCTGTAAAAATGACTGCAAGAGCACAGCGCAGAATGCTGCATGAGGTAAAGAAGAATCCCAGAGTGTCAGCTAAAGACCTACAGAAATCTCTGGCACATGCTAACATTTTTGTTGACACATCTACAATAAGGAAATCATTAAACAAGAATGGAGTACATGGGAGGACACCACGGAGGAAGCCATTGCTGGCCAAAAAGAAGATTGCAGCACGTTTGAAGTTTGCAAAAGAGCACCTGGATGTTCCACAGCACTACTGGCAGAATATACTGAGGACAGATGACACCAAGATTGAGTTGTTTGGGAAGAACACACAACACTATGTGTGGAGAAAAAAAGGCCCAGCACACCAACATCAAAACCTCATCCCCACTGTGAAACATGGCGGAGGGAGCATCATGGTTTGGGGCTGCTTTGCTGCCTCAGGGCTGGACGGATTGTTGTCATTGATGGGAAAATGAATTTCAGAGTTTATCAAGACATTTTGCAGGAAAACGTACGACCATCTGTCCGCCAACTGAAGCTCCGCAGAGGATGGGTGATGCAACAGGACAATGACCCAAAGCATACAAGTCATTCAACAAAACAATGGCTGCAACAGCACAGAATACGCCTTCTGGAGTGGCCCAGTCAGAGTCCTGACCTCAACCCGATTGAAATGCTGTGACATGACCTTAAGAGAGCGATTCACACCAGACATCCCAAGAATATTGCTACACTGAAACAGTTTTGTGAAGAGGAGTGGTCCAAAATGACTCCAGATCGTTGTGCAGGTCTGATCTGCAACTACAGGAAACGTTTGGTTGAGGTTATTGCTGCCAAAGGAGGGTCAACCAGTTATTAAGTCCAAAGGTTCACATACTTTTTCCTCCCTGCACTGTGAATGTTTACATGTTATGTGCAATGAAACCATGGCAACATCTAATGTTTGTGTAGTATTATGTTCAGCAGACCGTGTTCTTCTATTGTTGTGACTTAGATGACGTTCAGAGCACATTTTATGCCCAATTCATGCAAAACTCCACGGAATCCCAAGGGGTTCACATACTTTTTCTTGCAACTGTATCTGCCGGGAGATCTTTGTTCCCTACTGGCCACTGTCCATCAAGACCCAAAGACCTTTGGGTCCACCTCAACTGCAGAAATAATGGTGCTTCTGCTCACTCAGTTGTTAATTTCTGATCTTATCTGCTCGCCAACGAGGCCTAGCACCAACTCCTACAGCACCACCATGTGAACCTAATCTTCAGACTTTGGTAGCTCTCTCTTCTTTTCAGCTCTACTGCGGTTGTATTGTGCATGGATGGTCTACTGTCCTCAGTGAAGCCACTCGAAGGTAGCAGATTCTCACCTGTTCTGTAGCTCTTTTGGATGATGTGCATGAGGGGTGGTTATTCCACGTAACTACTTACTTCATGTTGTCTGATATCAGTCTTGACTTATTATCTACCTGGTGGGACACCATCCATGTGTTGCTGCCAGGACCCCGATCTAAACCTGCAACCTCTGCTGTGTCTGGTAGTATCTCTTCTTGCTGATCCACCCAAGATTCTAGACAGCTCTCTGCCTGATTTCTTAGACAACCTTGACTTGTGTCTTGTTCTTCTTGAACCCTTTGCTCTTCCCATGAACTTCTTATTTAAGCCATGGCTTTGCACTTCTGGTTTGCTCTCTCCAGCCAATGTCTCGCTCTTGTCACTCCTGCTGCTGTCTGGATCATTACCGACCTTCGACTTGTTCCCCGACTAAGCTTTTGCTTGATCCCAACCTGTACAGGATAAGTACAGTCATGGCCGAAATTGTTGGCACCCTTGATATTTTTCCTGAAAATCAAGTATTTCACACAAAAAAGGTATTGCATTAACACATGTTTTGCTATACACATGTTTATTCCCTTTGTATGTATTGGAACAAATATAAAACAGAGGCAGAAAAGCAAATATGACATAATGTCACACAAAACCCCAAAAATGGGCTGGACAAAAGTATTGGCACCCTTAACTTAATATTTGGTTGCACACCCTTTGGAAAACATAACTGAAATCAGTCGCTTCCTATAACCATCAATAAGCTTCTGACACCTCTCACCCGGAATTTTGGACCACTCTTCCTTTGCAAACAGCTCCAGGTCTCTCTTATTGGAAGGACACCTTTTCCCAACAGCAATTTTAAGATCTCTCCACAGGTGTTCAATGGGATTTAGATCTGGGCTCATTGCTGGCCACTTCAGAACTCTCCAGCGCTTCTTTGCCATCCATTTCTGAGTGCTTTTTGACGTATGTTTGGGGTCATTGTCCTGCTGGAAGACCCAGGATCTTGGACGCAAACCCAGCTTTCTGACACTGGGCCCTACAGTGCGACCCAAAATCCTTTGGTAATCCTCAGATTTCATGATGCCTTGCACACAGTCAAGGCACCCAGTGCCAGAGGCAGCAAAACAACCCCAAAACATCATTGAACCTCCACCATATTTTACCGTAGGTACTGTGTTTTGTTCTTTGTAGGCCTCATTCCGTTTTCGGTAAACAGTAGAATGATGTGCTTTACCGAAAAGCTCTATCTTGGTCTCATCTGTCCACAAGACGTTTTCCCAGAAGGCTTTTGGCTTACTCAAGTACATTTTGGCAAACTGTAGTCTTGCTTTTTTATGTCTCTGTGTCAGCAGTGGGGTCCTCCTGGGTCTCCTGCCATAGCGTTTCATTTCATTTAAATGTCGACGGATAGTTCGCGCTGACACTGATGCTCCCTGAGCCTGCAGGACAGCTTGAATGTCTTTGGAACATGTTTGGGGCTGCTTATCCACCATCCGGACTATTCTGCGTTGCAATCTTTCATCAATTTTCCTCATCCGTCCACGACCAGGGAGATTAGCTACAGTGCCATGGGTTGCAAACTTCTTGATAATGTTGCGCACTGTGGACAAAGGCAAATCTAGTTCTCTGGAGATGGACTTGTAACCTTGAGATTGTTGATATTTTGCCACAATTTTGGTTCTCAGGTCCTCAGACAGTTCTCGTCTCCTCTTTCTGTTGTCCATGCTTAGTGTGGCACAGACAGACACACAATGCAAAGGTTAAGTGAACGTCTCTCCTTTTTATCTGCTTTCAGGTGTGATTTCTATATTGCCCACACCTGTTACTTGCCCCAGGTGAGTTTACAGGAGCATCACATGCTTGTAACATTCTTATTTATCCGCAGTTGTGAAAGGGTGCCAATACTTTTGTCCAGCCCATTTTTGGAGGTTTGTGTGACATTATGTCGAATTTGCTTTCTTTCCTCCCTTTTTTTGTTTTGTCCCAATACACACAAAGGGAATAAACATGTGTATAGCAAAACATGTGTTAATGCAATACGTTTCGTGAGAAATACATGATTTCCTGGAGAAATATCAAGGGTGCCAACAATTTCGGCCATGACTGTATAGGCAGGGGCGGACTGACCATTCGGGAACTCTGGCACTGCCCAAGGGTCCGGGGTCAGTAGGGGGCCCCATGAGATGCCCCTGGTACCTTTCATAGTCTTTTTTGGGTGTGGTTTGAGCGTGGGCGAGGACACAGGGGCTCCATGATCCCCTATTGCCCGGGGGCCACACGAGTTGTCAGTCCGCCCCTGGGTATAGAGCGCATCAATGGAGGAGATGTGGACCAAGAGATGTCAGCTGGGGATGGAGGAGACACCGGACAACAGGCACCGGGCAGTACTTCTAGGAGTTGAAGCAAACTCTGTATATGGAAGAGGATAGAACAAGATGGCGCTTCTAAGTGCAGTATATCCAGAAGAATCTTTAATTGGGACGGGTACAAACTCGTGGTTAGAACAGGCCCAATGGAATTGCCAGAGTGCAGATGGTCAATCCGCCATGCGAGAACAGGCTGTGCCAGGGGAGCTGAGGATCAGATGTCCAAGATGGCCACTGCAGGTTCCATGGAATGCACACTGGAGTGCACATTGTCCAGAAGACCACACCCGGAAGTGACGCGTTTCGGAGCTCCTTCTTCAAGACCGATATGATCCAGACCTGCAAGCAGTTGTTACCAACTTTGGCCTGCTTACTGGCTACGCTTCTGATTGATCCCAACCTGTTATATCTGCTACTGGACCCCGGATTGGTTGACCTCCTGGTGGGGCGATCCTGAGGACCGTGACCTGGTGCTAACATGCAAAACCCATCCCCACCACCAGGAGCTCCGGTGATTACCGCTTTGTGCTTAGACTCCGCACCTCAGGTGAGCCCACATCATCCATCAGGGTGACCTGCCTGTGTACTCGTCCTGCTGGTCGGTGAGAGCCTCCTTATTGCTATAACTACTGGTCTCCAAGCCTGACCTCTGACCCCTGACCTCTGACCCCCGACCCCTGACTGTGACAGTTACACTCCTTTAGGCGGGCCTTTTCCTGGTAACACTTTGCATGGTGTCGCTCAAACTCGTTGTGGCTGAAGATTTCTAACTTTCTGCTGTCTTTGCCAATGGACCTTCCTTCGTATTCTGCTTTGGGCTTTTGTGGACCATCCAGATACATCTTCCCTGATCAGTTATATACACGGCTCCGACCAATGACAGGGCGACTTTGTAATCCGAGTCTGGCACCAAGTCGATGAACCTCCTAGGATATGGATCTGGTCAGGTAAGTCGTAGAGGGGGATGTTCATCGGTTTCGGCTGCTTTGGTGTTCATGAAATTACCAACAGATGGGAAACAATGAGACAACCCCCAAAACAGGAATGGTTTTACAGGTGGAAGCTGCTGACATTTTTTCCCTCCTCATCTTTTCTGATTGGTTTTCACTAGTTTTGCATTTGGCTCGAGTCAGTGTCACTACTGGTAGCATGAGGCCATACCTGGACCCTACAGAGGTCACACAGGCAGTCCAACTCCTCCAGGATGGCACATCAATACCTGCCATGTTACTTTGTGTCTCTGTATCCCCCGCCTGATCGATGTTTATAAACAATGTTACTTTGTATCTCTCCATCCCCCGTCTGATTGATGTTTATAAACAATGTTACTTTGTATCTCTCCATCTCCCGTCTGATTGATGTTTATAAACAATGTTACTTTGTATCTCTCTATCTCCCGTCTGATCGATGTTTATAAACAATGTTACTTTGTATCTCTCCATCTCCCGTCTGATTGATGTTTATAAACAATGTTACTTTGTATCTCTCCATCTCCCGTCTGATCGATGTTTATAAACAATGTTACTTTGTATCTCTATCTCCCGTCTGATCGATGTTTATAAACAATGTTACTTTGTATCTCTCTATCTCCCGTCTGATCGATGTTTATAAACAATGTTACTTTGTATCTCTCCATCTCCCGTCTGATCGATGTTTATAAACAATGTTACTTTGTATCTCTATATCTCCCGTCTGATCGATGTTTATAAACAATGTTACTTTGTATCTCTATATCTCCCGTCTGATCGATGTTTATAAACAATGTTACTTTGTATCTCTATCTCCCGTCTGATCGATGTTTATAAACAATGTTACTTTGTATCTCTATATCTCCCGTCTGATCGATGTTTATAAACAATGTTACTTTGTATCTCTCTATCTCCCGTCTGATCGATGTTTATAAACAATGTTACTTTGTATCTCTATCTCCCGTCTGATCGATGTTTATAAACAATGTTACTTTGTATCTCTCTATCTCCCGTCTGATCGATGTTTATAAACAATGTTACTTTGTATCTCTATCTCCCGTCTGATCGATGTTTATAAACAATGTTACTTTGTATCCCTCTATCTCCCGTCTGATCGATGTTTATAAACAATGTTACTTTGTATCCCTCTATCTCCCGTCTGATCGATGTTTATAAACAATGTTACTTTGTATCCCTCTATCTCCCGTCTGATCGATGTTTATAAACAATGTTACTTTGTATCTCTCTATCTCCCGTCTGATCGATGTTTATAAACAATGTTACTTTGTATCTCTATCTCCCGTCTGATCGATGTTTATAAACAATGTTACTTTGTATCTCTCCATCCCCCGTCTGATCGATGTTTATAAACAATGTTACTTTGTATCTCTCTATCTCCCGTCTGATCGATGTTTATAAACAATGTTACTTTGTATCTCTCCATCTCCCGTCTGATCGATGTTTATAAACAATGTTACTTTGTATCTCTCCATCCCCCGTCTGATCGATGTTTATAAACAATGTTACTTTGTATCTCTCTCTCCGGTCTGATCGATGTTTATAAACAATGTTACTTTGTATCTCTCTATCTCCCGTCTGATCGATGTTTATAAACAATGTTACTTTGTATCTCTCCATCTCCCGTCTGATCGATGTTTATAAACAATGTTACTTTGTATCTCTCCATCTCCCGTCTGATCGATGTTTATAAACAATGTTACTTTGTATCTCTCCATCTCCCGTCTGATCGATGTTTATAAACAATGTTACTTTGTATCTCTCTATCTCCCGTCTGATCGATGTTTATAAACAATGTTACTTTGTATCTCTCCATCTCCCGTCTGATCGATGTTTATAAACAATGTTACTTTGTATCTCTCCATCTCCCGTCTGATCAATGTTTATAAACAATGTTACTTTGTATCTCTATCTCCCGTCTGATCGATGTTTATAAACAATGTTACTTTGTATCTCTCCATCCCCCGTCTGATCGATGTTTATAAACAATGTTACTTTGTATCTCTCTATCTCCCGTCTGATCGATGTTTATAAACAATGTTACTTTGTATCTCTCCATCTCCCGTCTGATCGATGTTTATAAACAATGTTACTTTGTATCTCTCTCTCCGGTCTGATCGATGTTTATAAACAATGTTACTTTGTATCTCTCTATCTCCCGTCTGATCGATGTTTATAAACAATGTTACTTTGTATCTCTATCTCCCGTCTGATCGATGTTTATAAACAATGTTACTTTGTATCTCCATCTCCCGTCTGATCGATGTTTATAAACAATGTTACTTTGTATCTCTCCATCTCCCGTCTGATCGATGTTTATAAACAATGTTACTTTGTATCTCTCCATCTCCCGTCTGATCGATGTTTATAAACAATGTTACTTTGTATCTCTCCATCTCCCGTCTGATCGATGTTTATACATTTTTTTGTGGCAGGAGAAATTGCCAATAGGGTACTTTCAGATACATTTTTTTTATTCTGCCTGTATGTTGTCTGCATTGCCTCCCAAATTTGTAGTTGGAATGTAAGCTCCTCTGGTACAGAGACTGATGTGACTGTGGGGGAGGAGACATTAGAGTGTAAGCTCCTCTGGTACAGAGACTGATGTGACTGTGGAGGAGGGAACATTAGAGTGTAAGCTCCTCTGGTACAGAGACTTATTGGACTGTGGGGGAGGGGACATTAGAGTGTAAGCTCCTCTGGTACAGAGACTGATGGGACTGCGGGGGGAGGGGACATTAGAGTGCAAGCTCCTCTGGTGTGGATCGTGGCTCGGTGTCTTCTCATGGTGTGGATCGTGGCTCGGTGTCTTCTCATGGTGTCGATCGTGGCTCGGTGTCTTCCCATGGCGTCGATCGTGGCTCGGTGTCTTCCCATGGTGTCGATCGTGGCTCGGTGTCTTCCCATGGCGTCGATCGTGGCTCGGTGTCTTCCCATGGCGTCGATCGTGGCTCGGTGTCTTCTCATGGTGTAGATCGTGGCTCGGTGTCTTCTCATGGTGTAGATCGTGGCTCGGTGTCTTCTCATGGTGTAGATCGTGGCTCGGTGTCTTCTCATGGTGTAGATCGTGGCTCGGTGTCTTCTCATGGTGTAGATCGTGGCTCGGTGTCGCTCTCCCACTCATGCCGTGTCTGTAGAGTTATGGGGCAGATGCATGATGGCGAGGCGTGTGCTCTGTGTACAGGTCATGTTATGGGTGGAGGCACCGTGTACATAACAGATGACAGATATGTTCTCATGTGTTGCAGATCCCGTGGACACGCCATTCATGAATTACACGTGTAAAACTAATAAAAGGGTGGAGGTGTATTGCGTGATCTCTCAGGGAACGGAGCCGGAATTATCTCTGAAACAAGATGGCGCACTACAGAGGAAGGGGGGAGGGAAATCCCTCAGCGCCTCATTCACCTTCCAGCCAGATATGAACGTCACGTGTACCGCCAGGAACCGCGTCCGAGAAACAACGGAGTCCACCATAATCAAATGTGGTGACAAGGGTGAGGCATTCGCTACATTGTTTCCACGTTACAGCTGTGATAAGGGGGAGTCAGTCATTCGCTACATTGTTTCCACGTTACAGCTGTGATAAGGGGGAGTCAGTCATTCGTTACATTGTTTCCACGTTACAGCTGTGATAAGGGGGAGTCAGTCATTCGTTACATTGTTTCCACGTTATAGCTGTGATAAGGGGGAGTCAGTCATTCGTTACATTGTTTCCACGTTATAGCTGTGATAAGGGGGAGTCAGTCATTCGTTACATTGTTTCCACGTTATAGCTGTGATAAGGGGGAGTCAGTCATTCGTTACATTGTTTCCACGTTATAGCTGTGATAAGGGGGAGTCAGTCATTTGTTACATTGTTTCCATGTTATAGCTATGATAAGGGGGACTCCGTCATTCGTTACGGTGTACCTTGGGCCCCAGGCTGTGTTTATTCAGGGACCCTTCACCCTAGGGGCCCCGCTGATCGCATTCAATGAACTTTCCAGGCAACAGGATAGAGGAAGCTGAGGCGTCAGGTGAACCTGACGTACTCCTCTGACACCAGTCTGATCATGGCTCCTCCTACCACAATGGCCACCTCTTGTCTGGCGGGAGCCGATCATCATACATAGAAGCGGCATTTCTATCTCTTCTCTATATAAACAGCTTCCCTGGAATCTGCTGCATCCCTAGCAACTGCTGCATGCTTAGCAATCGCCGCATGCTTAGCAACCGCCAACATCACCGAAGATTGCTTACATGGTCAGGAATCTGTAATGAAAAGGGGCGGGGATAGCAGTGACATAGCAGTGACATCACCACCCAGATATGGTCATGGCCACGCCCATTCCTTTATATAGCTGATGGAAGCCAGTGATGACCTAAACTGCTCTGAGTTCAGTCTGGCAGGTATTTGATAAAATTTCACGACGTTCAAATGCCGAATCTGAACCTGACTGAACCCAATGGGAGCCAAATCTGTCAGATAAAAAAGGCTAATGTGGACTACAATGCGAGGGGGTGGTAAAAAAATAGCTTGGGGGTGGGCACTGCCATAGGGAACATGGACCAATGGAGGAAAAAAAAAAAGATTCAGCCAGCAGATGAAGACGCAGTAGTGTAGACGCAGTGGTCGGGTAATGTTGAGGAGTGTAGACGCAGTGGTGGGGGGATGTTGAGGAGTGTAGACGCAGTGGTCGGGTAATGTTGAGGAGTGTAGACGCAGTGGTCGGGTAATGTTGAGGAGTGTAGACGCAGTGGTGGGGGGATGTTGAGGAGTGTAGACGCAGTGGTCGGGTAATGTTGAGGAGTGTAGACGCAGTGGTGGGGGGAAGATGAGGAGTGTAGACGCAGTGGTCGGGTAATGTTGAGGAGTGTAGACGCAGTGGTGGGGGGATGTTGAGGAGTGTAGACGCAGTGGTCGGGGAACGTTGAGGAGTGTAGACGCAGTGGTCGGGGAATGTTGAGGAGTGTAGACGCAGTGGTCGGGTAATGTTGAGGAGTGTAGATGCAGTGGTGGGGTAATGTTGAGGAGTGTAGACGCAGTGGTGGGGGGATGTTGAGGAGTGTAGACGCAGTGGTCGGGTAATGTTGAGGAGTGTAGACACAGTGGTGGGGGGAAGATGAGGAGTGTAGATGCAGTGGTCGGGGAATGTTGAGGAGTGTAGACGCAGTGGTCGGGGAATGTTGAGGAGTGTAGACGCAGTGGTCGGGGAATGTTGAGGAGTGTAGACGCAGTGGTCGGGTAATGTTGAGGAGTGTAGATGCAGTGGTGGGGTAATGTTGAGGAGTGTAGATGCAGTGGTCGGGGAATGTTGAGGAGTGTAGACGCAGTGGTCGGGTAATGTTGAGGAGTGTAGATGCAGTGGTCGGGTAATGTTGAGGAGTGTAGACGCAGTGGTCGGGGAATGTTGAGGAGTGTAGACGCAGTGGTCGGGTAATGTTGAGGAGTGTAGATGCAGTGGTGGGGTAATGTTGAGGAGTGTAGACGCAGTGGTCGGGTAATGTTGAGGAGTGTAGATGCAGTGGTGGGGGAATGTTGAGGAGTGTAGACGCAGTGGTCAGGTAATGTTGAGGAGTGTAGACGCAGTGGTGGGGTAATGTTGAGGAGTGTAGATGCAGTGGTCGGGTAATGTTGAAGAGTGTAGACGCAGTGGTGGGGTAATGTTGAGGAGTGTAGACGCAGTGGTCGGGGAATGTTGAGGAGTGTAGACGCAGTGGTCGGGGAATGTTGAGGAGTGTAGACGCAGTGGTGGGGTAATGTTGAGGAGTGTAGATGCAGTGGTGGGGTAATGTTGAGGAATGTAGATGCAGTGGTCGGGTAATGTTGAGGAGTGTAGATGCAGTGGTGGGGTAATGTTGAGGAGTGTAGACACAGTGGTGGGGTAATGTTGGAGGAGTGTAGACGCAGTGGTCGGGTAACAATGAGGAGTGTAGATGCAGTGGTCAGGTAATGTTGAGGAGTGTAGACGCAGTGGTCGGGGAATGTTGAGGAGTGTAGACGCAGTGGTCGGGTAATGTTGAGGAGTGTAGATGCAGTGGTGGGGTAATGTTGAGGAGTGTAGACGCAGTGGTCGGGTAATGTTGAGGAGTGTAGATGCAGTGGTGGGGTAATGTTGAGGAGTGTAGACGCAGTGGTGGGGTAATGTTGAGGAGTGTAGACGCAGTGGTCGGGTGTAACGGAACCGGTACCCGACCGCACTTGGGTATATTCCGTTATCCCGCAGCTTCCACTGTCTGAACACCATCCACGGACCACACCCTGAAATCCCTCAGGAAATAGACAGCACCCAGCTCTTCTTAAACAGGAAGCCAACTTTCTTTATTTAACACAAAACACAGGATATATACAGAGGGCGGGGAAACACAACCAGGAACAGGAAATACATCATCACCCCTCCCCATCCCACCAAGACACAGAACAATGGGATGAAGCACATGGCAAAGGACATTGACCAACCCCCACACCAATACACAAACAGTGCATCCCATAATAGTTGGCTGGACAGGAAGACACAGCACAATGGGGGGAGCACATGGCAAACAGACAATGGACAACCATGTGACTCAGAACAAGGGACAACACACTATACACAAGACTCAGACATTCACATACACACCCTGTACCCCTTAACAGGCACAGGGTGGGTTAAACATAATGATTTGGGGAGATGATACAGAGGTCCCCCCACCCCCAAAAGTCACTCCCGTCACATATCTCCCCTTTCGGCAGGAGACTAACACAGGAGTAGATCCCAGACGGATGTACTCTGAAGTTAGTCTGTACTTCCAGTCCCTCAATGCCGGCACCCACACAGTACCCCATGCAAATTGTCCCACACCAAGCGTTACTCACCCAGCCAACCTCTGCCTCTCCTGTATAACATACCCGCCGCTGGGAAGAAGTACGGACTGGTCCTTCTCCCTGAAGTCCTCTCAGCCGCTGGAGAGAAGACAGGGTGGCTGGGCCGACTCCATCCTTCTGTGGGGGATCTGGGCCAACTGCTCAGCATCCCTGGGGTATCCAGGTTGTGGCTGTAGTTGCTAGGCAGAGGCCAGTGGCGCTCTGCCCTGGTGCCAGCGCTTCTGCTGGGGACCCCACATCTGCTCCGGCTAACCATAGGGGAGGGAGGCCGGCTTCCTCCACTCCCAGACTGTGGATCTGCTGCTGGGATGGCATTCCTCTGTCACTGTCCCCCTGGTGCACAGATCCTGGCTTGGGAGGGAAAACAGTTTCCTCCGCTCTGGCTGACTATGTGGGAGAGAGGACAACAACCTCCTCTACCTTCTCACCCTGGGCCTCTGAAACTACCACAGGCATGGGGCAGAGGTCCTGGACCTTCTGTCCGGTTGTCAGCGCTTCAGCTGGCGGCTCCCCGGCTGGTTCCTCCTCAGAAAAAAAATCAATCAAATCCCCAGCCTCTGGAACTGGGGTTTGGGGATCGGGGCTCACCATCTCCTGTCTGTGGAATTCAGGAGACATTACCAGTGCTGGGCAGACTTCAGTACTGTTTGGCCCTGTTGCCAGGTCTACTGCTGGTTCTCCTCAGCTGAGAGGTCTATCAGATCCCCAGTCTCTGGAATTTCCACTGCTGACTCTTGGGCATGCTGCCGAACATGTCCTAGCAGCTGCCTGTATGCCCTTTCTAGATCCAGTTCTTTCTTCAGCAGGTATTGCAGATCTGGCTCAAGCTCTGAGACCCCTCTGAGACCGAACATAGCCTCTCTGCCTTCCCGCAACTCCCTCCAGAGTAGGTTCTCCTCTATCGCCAAACACAAAAAGATCTGTAAGGCTCTCCCACAACAATCCAGGCCCACCAAAGTCATGTCCCTCAGGAGAGCACTCTGTTGACACCCCTAAATATTTCCTGCTCTGCGTAGCACCGCAGAGCCCAATATCTATTGTCCAGTTGTATTTCCTGCTGGACCAGCCTGTCCAACTCAGTCACCCATTGCTCCTGGGGTGCTCTCCCAGGAATGGCATCCGTAAAATTCCGATGGTCGCTGACCCGTTCCCCTGGGGTTGGATAGCACTTGCCTTTGTCCATACCAGCAGCCTGGACAGCCCCTCTCCAAAGCACCTCCCAAATCCGTTGCCTGAGCTCCAGGTACTGATCCGTAGACACAGTCCTGGGGTATGATGCAAGAACAGTCTGTAGCAGCCCTGGGAACTCTGATACCAGGTCCATATCTCCACTGGGGTGACCAACGTCTACTTTCCTGATCTTAGATCCGGAGGTGGTTTGGATGTGTTCACAGCTTGGAAGCAAAATCCCACCGCTGCCACCAATGTAACGGAACCGACCCCAGACTACACTTGGGTATATTCCGTTATCCCGCAGCTTCCACTGTCTGAACATTATCCACGGACCACACCCTGAAATCCCTCAGGAAATAGACAGCACCCAGCTCTTCTTAAACAGAAAGCCAACTTTCTTTATTTAACACAAAACACAGGATATATACCCCTTAACAGGCACAGGGTGCCTTAAACATAATGATTTGGGGAGATGATACAGAGGTCCCCCCACCCCCAAAAGTCACTCCCGTCACATCGGGGAATGAGGAGTGTAGACGCAGTGGGTGGGGTAACGTTGAGGAGTGTAGACGCAGTGGTGGGGTAACATTGAGGAGTGTAGACGCAGTGGTCGGGGAATGTTGAGGAGTGTAGATGCAGTGGTGGGGTAATGTTGAGGAATGTAGATGCAGTGGTGGGGTAATGTTGAGGAGTGTAGACGCAGTGGTCGGGTAACGTTGAGGAGTGTAGATGCAGTGGTCAGTAATGTTGAGGAGTGTAGATGCAGTGGTCGGGTAATGTTGAGGAGTGTAGACGCAGTGGTGGGGTAATGTTGAGGAGTGTAGACGCAGTGGTGGGGTAACGTTGAGGAGTGTAGACGCAGTGGTGGGGTAATGTTGGAGGAGTGTAGACGCAGTGGTCGGGTAACGTTGAGGAGTGTAGACGCAGTGGTGGGGTAATGTTGAGGAGTGTAGACGCAGTGATGGGGGAATGTTGAGGAGTGTAGACGCAGTGGTGGGGGAATGTTGAGGAGTGTAGACGCAGTGGTGGGGTAATGTTGAGGAGTGTAGACGCAGTGGGTGGGGTAACGTTGAGGAGTGTAGACGCAGTGGTGGGGTAATGTTGAGGAGTGTAGACGCAGTGGTGGGGTAACGTTGAGGAGTGTAGACGCAGTGGTGGGGTAATGTTGAGGAGTGTAGACGCAGTGGTGGGGTAATGTTGAGGAGTGTAGACGCAGTGGTGGGGTAATGTTGGAGGAGTGTAGACGCAGTGGTGGGGTAATGTTGAGGAGTGTAGACGCAGTGGTAGGGTAATGTTGGAGAAGTGTAGACGCAGTGGTCGGGTAACGTTGAGGAGTGTAGATGCAGTGGTCAGGTAATGTTGAGGAGTGTAGACGCAGTGGTGGGGAATGTTGAGGAGTGTAGACGCAGTGGTGGGGGAATGTTGAGGAGTGTAGACGCAGTGGTGGGGGAATGTTGAGGAGTGTAGACGCAGTGTTGGGGGAATGTTGAGGAGTGTAGACGCAGTGGTGGGGGAATGTTGAGGAGTGTAGACGCAGTGGTCGGGTAACGTTGAGGAGTGTAGACGCAGTGGTGGGGGAATGTTGAGGAGTGTAGACGCAGTGGTGGGGTAATGTTGAGGAGTGTAGACGCAGTGGTGGGGTAATGTTGGAGGAGTGTAGATGCAGTGGTGGGGTAATGTGAGGAGTGTAGACACAGTGGTGGGGGAATGTTGAGGAGTGTAGACACAGTGGTGGGGAATGTTGAGGAGTGTAGACGCAGTGGTGGGGTACCATTGAGGAGTGTAGACGCAGTGGTGGGGTAATGTTGGAGGAGTGTAGATGCAGTGGTGGGGTAATGTTGAGGAGTGTAGACGCAGTGGTGGGGGAATGTTGAGGAGTGTAGACGCAGTGGTGGGGGAATGTTGAGGAGTGTAGACGCAGTGGTGGGGTACCATTGAGGAGTGTAGACGCAGTGGTGGGGTAATGTTGGAGGAGTGTAGATGCAGTGGTGGGTTAATGTTGAGGAGTGTAGACGCAGTGGGTGGGGGGAATGTTGAGGAGTGTAGACGCAGTGGTGGGGGAATTTTGAGAAGTGTAGACGCAGTGGTGGGGTAATGTTAATGGGAGGGCAGCGGAATGCGATCTGTAGGGGGAGGGGAGCGGAATGCGATCTGTAGGGGGGAGGGGAGTGGAATGCGATCGGTAGGGGGGGAGGGGAGTGGAATGCGATCTGTAGGGGGGAGGGGAGTGGAATGCGATCTGTAGGGGGAGGGAAGCGGAATGCGATCTGTAGGGAGAGGGGAGCGGAATGCGATCTTTAGGAGGGAGGGGAGTGGAATGCGATCTGTAGGGGGAGGGGAGTGGAATGTGATCTGTAGGGGGAGGGGAGTGGAATGCGATCTGTAGGGGGAGGGGAGCGGAATGCAATCTGTAGAGGGGGAGGGGAGCGGAATGCGATCTGTAGGGGGGAGGGGAGTGGAATGCGATCTGTAGGGGGGAGGGGAGTGGAATGCGATCTGTAGGGGGGAGGGGAGTGGAATGCGATCTGTAGGGAGAGGGAGCGGAATGCGATCTTTAGGAGGGAGGGGAGTGGAATGCAATCTGGAGGGGGGAGGGAGTGGAATGCGATCTGTAGGGGGGAGGGAAGTGGAATGCGATCTGTAGGGGGGAGGGAAGCGGAATGCGATCTGTAGGGAGAGGGGAGCGGAATGCGATCTTTAGGAGGGAGGGGAGTGGAATGCGATCTGTAGGGGGGAGGGGAGTGGAATGCGATCTGTAGGGGGGAGGGGAGCGGAATGCAATCTGTAGAGGGGGAGGGGAGCGGAATGCGATCTGTAGGGGGGAGGGGAGTGGAATGCGATCTGTAGGGGGGAGGGGAGTGGAATGCGATCTGTAGGGGGGAGGGGAGTGGAATGCGATCTGTAGGGAGAGGGGAGCGGAATGCGATCTTTAGGAGGGAGGGGAGTGGAATGCAATCTGGAGGGGGGAGGGGAGTGGAATGCGATCTGTAGGGGGGAGGGAAGTGGAATGCGATCTGTAGGGGGGAGGGAAGCGGAATGCGATCTGTAGGGAGAGGGGAGCGGAATGCGATCTTTAGGAGGGAGGGGAGTGGAATGCGATCTGTAGGGGGGAGGGGAGTGGAATGCGATCTGTAGGAGGGAGGGGAGCGGAATGCGATCTGTAGAGGGGGAGGGGAGTGGAATGCGATCTGTAGGGGGGAGGGGAGTGGAATGCGATCTGTAGGGGGGAGGGGAGCGGAATGCAATCTGTAGAGGGGGAGGGGAGCGGAATGCGATCTGTAGGGGGGAGGGGAGTGGAATGCGATCTGTAGGGGGGAGGGGAGTGGAATGCGATCTGTAGGGGGGAGGGGAGTGGAATGCGATCTGTAGGGGGGAGGGAGTGGAATGCGATCTGTAGAGGGGGAGGGGAGTGGAATGCGATCTGTAGGGGGGAGGGGAGTGGAATGCGATCTGTAGGGGGGAGGGGAGTGGAATGCGATCTGTAGAGGGGGGGGGAGTGGAATGCGATCTGTAGGGGGGAGGGGAGTGGAATGCGATCTGTAGGGGGGGATTTATAAAGATCTGACTCCTGATAACACTAGCGTTTTTCCAATCTCTGTCCCTCGACTTTTTCCCAGCAGAAGGATGGGATTGGTACCTGTACCTGGCTGTGGCGGCGGGAGGCGTGGCCTTCATCATCTTTATCGTCCTCATCATATACAGCGTGAGATCGTGCCCAAGGCCAGGTGAGCGCCACCCGTGTATAGATCCGCCACCAAAGATCATCCACCATACAGTTGCAAGAAAAAGTATGTGAACCCCTTGGGATTACATGGAGTTTGCATGAATTGGGCATAAAATGTGCTCTGAACGTCATCTAAGTCACAACAATAGAAGAACACAGTCTGCTGAACATAATACTACACAAACATTAGATGTTGCCATGGTTTAATTGCACATAACATGTAAACATTCACAGCGCAGGGAGGAAAAAGTATGTGAGGCCCTAGCTTAATGACTTCTCCCAGAGCTAATTGGAGCCAGGAGTGAGCCAACCTTGACTCCAATCAGTGTGATGATATTGGGTGCGTTGCTGACACCTGTTTTGGGTTTACTGGTTTCAAGAAGCACTGTCTGATGTGAACCATGCCTCGCAGAAAAGAGCTCTCAGAAGACCTACCATCAAGAATTGTTGACTTGCATGAAGCTGGAAAGGGTTACAAAAGTATCTCCTTGAGCCTTGATGTTCATGTGTCCACGGTAAGACAGACTGTCTACAAATGGAGAAAGTTTAGCACTGTTGCTACTCTCCCCTAGGCGTGGTCGTCCTGTAAAAATGACTGCAAGAGCTCAGCGCAGAATGCTGCATGAGGTAAAGAAGAATCCCAGAGTGTCAGCTAAAGACCTACAGAAATCTCTGGCACATGCTAACATTTTTGTTGACACATCTACAATAAGGAAAACATTAAACAAGAATGGAGTACATGGGAGGACACCACGGAGGAAGCCATTGCTGTCCAAAAAGAATATTGCAGCACGTTTGAAGTTTGCAAAAGAGCACCTGGATGTTCCACAGCACTACTGGCAGAATATACTGTGGACAGATGACACCAAGATTGAGTTGTTTGGGAAGAACACACAACACTATGTGTGGAGAAAAAAAAGGCACAGCACACCAACATCAAAACCTCATCCCCACTGTGAAACATGGCGGAGGGAGCATCATGGTTTTGGGGCTGCTTTGCTGCCTCAGGGCCTGGACGGATTGTTGTCATTGATGGGAAAAATGAATTCCAGAGTTTATCAAGACATTTTGCAGGAAAACGTACGACCATCTGTCCGCCAACTGAAGCTCCGCAGAGGATGGGTGATGCAACAGGACAATGATGACCCAAAGCATACAAGTCATTCAACAAAACAATGGCTGCAACAGCACAGAATACGCCTTCTGGAGTGGCCCAGTCAGAGTCCTGACCTCAACCCCATTGAAATGCTGTGGCATGACCTTAAGAGAGCGATTCACACCAGACATCCCAAGAATATTGCTACACTGAAACAGTTTTGTGAAGAGGAGTGGTCCAAAATGACTCCAGATCGTTGTGCAGGTCTGATCTGCAACTACAGGAAACGTTTGGTTGGGGTTATTGCTGCCAAAGGAGGGTCAACCAGTTATTAAGTCCAAAGGTTCACATACTTTTCCTCCCTGCACTGTGAATGTTTACATGTTATGTGCAATGAAACCATGGCAACATCTAATGTTTGTGTAGTATTATGTTCAGCAGACTGTGTTCTTCTATTGTTGTGGACTTAGATGACGTTCAGAGCACATTTTATGCCCAATTCATGCAAAACTCCACGTAATCCCCAAGGGGGTCACATACTTTTGCTTGCAACTGTATATTTTCCACCATAGATCCTCCTCCATAGATCCTCCTCCATAGATCACCCACCATAGATCACCCACCATAGATCACCCACCATATATCACCCACCATAGATCACCCACCATAGATCCTCCACCATAGATCCTCCCCATAGATCATCCACCATAGATCCTCCTCCATGGATCATCCACTATAGATCCTCCTCCATAGATCGTCCTCATAGAGCCTCCTCCATAGATCTTCCTCCACCATAGACCCTCCACCATAGACCCTCCATTACAGATCCTCCTCCATAGACCTTCCTCCATAGATCATCTGCCATAGATCCCGTGTACATCCCACCACATAGCCCCCCATACCGATCCCGTGTACATCCCGCCACGTAGCCCCCCGCATGGCAGAGTTGTTGGGGGATCTTGGCACCGCTACTAAGAATTGGCGGGGGAGGGGCAGCAGGTGCTGGAGATGAGACCACTGATAAAATGTAGAAGAATTCTCATAGAGAGAAAACATGAATATCCGGTGCAGAGACCGCATCCTGTGACACCGCATGACACC